>NC_090647.1:147258745-147363745 GCF_040937935.1 Hyperolius riggenbachi | reverse complement strand
GGCACATTGGCGACTGGTAATCAGTGGCTGTTACTGCTGCTGGCACAGTGGCGACTGGTAATCAGTGGCTGTTACTGCTGCTGGCACAGTGGCGACTGGTAATCAGTGGCTGTTACTGCTGCTGGCACAGTGGCGACTGGTAATCAGTGGCTGTTACTGCTGCTGTCACATTGGCGACTGGTAATCAGTGGCTGTTACTGCTGCTGGCACATTGGCGACTGGTAATCAGTGGCTGTTACTGCTGCTGGCACAGTGGCGACTGGTAATCAGTGGCTGTTACTGCTGCTGGCACAGTGGCGACTGGTAATCAGTGGCTGTTACTGCTGCTGCCACATTGGCGACTGGTAATCAGTGGCTGTTACTGCTGCTGGCACAGTGGCGACTGGTAATCAGTGGCTGTTACTGCTGCTGGCACAGTGGCGACTGGTAATCAGTGGCTGTTACTGCTGCTGGCACAGTGGCAGCTGCTAATTAGTGACTTATACTGCTGCTGGCACAGTGGTGACTGATACTCAGTGGTTTTTACTGCTGCTGGCACAGTAAGGGCTGCTAATCAGTGGCTGTTAGTGCTGCTGGCAGAGTGGCGGTTGATAATCAGTTGTTGTTACTGCTGCTGGCATAGCGACAGCTGTTAATCATAGTCTATTTTTTAAGAAAACTAATATTTATTTATTTTATGTTTTTGATTCTTAGAACTTGTTCTTTTGGATTTCATTTGAATTTCTTTTAAAATGGCATCACAACAAGCTGGGCCCTCTACAAATCGTCAAGGAGAGACACGTGCAGAACGGGTAAGACAATTATCTTTTGTTCCTTACAATTTTAAAAATTATATTTCTTATGTGCAGAACACAAAGTATAGCCACTTCCCCTACAGTACATGATAAATAAAAAAAGGACATCAAACTGCGTTAAATGTTAGTTTTTATACCAAACCCCAAAAACTCACCCTCCCCTCCGTTCCTGTTTGTCCGCCCATGTTGCTCGATTTTTGTTCTACATAATTTCCTCCGTTTTCTCACCCATGTGCCATAACATCCACATGCCCCCTTCCAGCGGAGCTGGACTCACCTACCAGCTGGAGTACAACCCTGTCCTTCGACCCACTCTACAGCCTGCTCCCTCTATCAATACAGCATCGCTTTGCTTTAAGACTGTCATGTCACGTAAAGGAAGCTGTATGTGACATGACATATAGGATAGGTTAATGAACGATGCTAGAGGGAGCATGATTCACCGATAGGAGGACAGATAGTGTTTGACTCGTTTGTGGGTGAGTCTAATGGTTTTGCTGGTCACTTGGTGTGATTGTTAATCCACTTCTTGAACCTTCTCCCTTGAATAAAAAATAACGTCAAACCTATTTGAATGGGCTCTTTGTAAGTTAGGCGTGCGTAAGCTGGCTGGGACCTGTATAGAGGTGTTATGTGACCATTGTATTTATTATTTTTTTTTCAGATAGCACATTTACATGCCAGAATGAGGCAGATGAGTGGCCAGGATCAATCCAGTGACAGCTTTCCAGTAAATCCAATTCGGGATCGAACAAATCCAAACCATTTTGACGATTATGACAGGCACAAGATAGGCCATACTGGCTGGTGCACGTGCCAGAATTGTGTAAACATGCCAACCGGTATGGAGTCGGTGTGTTGTTCCGAAATACCAAATGTAAATGTAATGATGGTAAACTTGAAATGCATTACCCAGCATCCAATGTTTCCTCAACTATGTGCCAATGAGGAATGGGCCCAGATTTTTCTTTTTCTGACCAATAATTGTAACCCAGTGAATCCAGAAAATAAAGATCGAAACAGGTTAGTATATAAATCTCTACAGTGTATTGTTATTAGCAATTGTAGATCTGAAAAAATATTTTTTTTTTTCAAATCAGAATTCTGGTTTACGAATCAAAAAAAAAAAAGCTTTAGTGAACCCATGTAAAAACACAAAACAAAAAAAATATCAAATACTCACCTAAAGACAGGGAGGCTCTGTGTCCCATACACCGTCCCTTCTCCTGTACAGGTCCTTGTTGTAGCGCTTGCTCCCCGTAGCTTTATTGTAATGTTTATTTCAAATATCGCTGTTTGCCTGGCAAAGAGAAGCTTTAAAAAAAATTAATTCCTGATCCCAAGTTTTACAAAACACGGACCGCTGGAAAAAATGTATATTTAATAAAAATGTTTATTAATTATTGTTTTTTTATATCTATTGTAGAAGACTACGCAAAGCTGTGTACCGAGCGTTCACAGGTTGGGTCCACGGATGTTTATCCAAAGGAGATCGGAGACCAATACCCTCCTGCGTTGTCAAAATGGTGCGACAAGCATTTCCAGACCCAGACAGTCGTTATACAGGATTTCGTCCTAGCAACGATCTAGCTGCAGAATTTATGGTGTTGGATTGATAATTTTTCATGTGCATATGTTCAAGGGTCCATTTTGTTTTTGTTTTTTATATTTAATTTTAATGCACATAAGGATTGTAGCACCATCCAGTTGAAGTATTCATGTGCTTGTAAAGATTCATATTTCTTCAAAATCAGCTAGGTTTTGTAGAAGATCTTCATTCACAATTCACACATCACTTATATGAATAAAGTAGATATCCTACCAAAGTATGCTGTAGAAGCTGTGTTCAATCTAAATTCATTCTTTTGCTTATTCAACATTCAAAATATCAAGTTCATTATTTACGAGTGATTACACACGGCCTTTATAATAATATATTTTTTCCACAGTTAGTACATGTTTTCAGTTCCAGTTTGGACTAAAGTGATCTGGTGAGTGGATTTTTTTTCCGCTTCACCTGATCCACATGGTCCAGTTCTTGCTGTGTTCTCATACAAATTTGATATTGATAATAATTTTTTAAATCTTTTATCCATCAACAAGTACATTCCTAGCTTCAGCACCAGCTGTCGATAGAGGTTTCCTCTTCTTCCACTGTGATTATACACCGGGTCATGTACTCACATGACCAGGAAGAAGACGGAAGCCTTTACCCCTGGCTACTACAGAAGATTGGTTATGTATTAACCCTCCCTGCCCCACTAGCACGGCTGCAGTACTATCCACTAACCCTCCCTTCATTCATTCAGGATAGCTTCATTCATGCCCCCATGCCACATTGAGTTCTTCAAAAATTTAATTAAACTTTCCATTTTAAATTTCCCCCAATGTTTCAACGTCCTTTTTTTTCAGGCTCCGTTCCGCTGGTCAGAACGGTCCGTCACATTAGGGTCTTTGGAATTTTTGTGATCCTGGTTCATGAACACAGCGGTACCAATGTACATCTGTTACTGGATTCCTATGTTAACTTTCTATCCATTTACATCTGTTACATTACTACTGTTTACATTTCACAATCGTTATTAAAAATACAAGGAAACGCAAATCTTGCATTACAATTTGAACAAGCTTTGTTTAATATGTTGCATTTCACACGATTGACATTTGTCTTTGTATAGCGCTGAAAATCAATCTTACTACAATCGCCTGTTAATTTATTAATGTACACGTTTGTATTTGTTGTTTATTCTTCATCGTCACAGTAAGAATGGGCCCTAAATTTTTATTAGTGACGTGTTGTTTTATAAGCCTTAGCACTTTAAATTGTTATTCATTTCCGTCATAACAATCTATTGAGAATGGGCCCTTACAGTTTTCGATAACCAGTGGTTATCAATTTAAAAATAGAAAAGTCAGATACTCACCGAAGGAGAGGGAAGGCTCAGTCCTAATGAGCCTTCACTCTCCTCTCCCGGTGCCCTCGGTGCTGCGCTGGCTCCCCCGTTCGCGTCCGCCTTCGTAGGAACTTTGGAGATCTTTGTGAGCACTCGGGCTTCCGAAGACGGGCCGCTCCATACTACGCACGCGCGAGTGCGTCATAAAGGGCGCATGCGTAGTATGGAGCGGCCAGTCCTCGGGAGCACGAGTGATCGAGAAAGGTTTACAAAAGCTACCTTCGGCTGCGGAAGTGGCAGTATGTGACCGAACTGGTCGAATACTGCCACGGGGATCCTGTGCAGGACAGGGCACCGGGAGAGGAGAGGGAAGGCTCATTAGGACCGAGCCTTCACTCTCCTTAGGTGAGTATCTTACTTCTTTATTTTGAAAATGGTAAACATTCACTTGAAAGATGATTCTAGATCTGACTGTGTACATCCGTGTACTCGAAACAAGTACAGATTGTGCCACTCGCCTAACTACATGTTTGTACTCTACAAAAATAAAAAACAGAACAAAGGATTATCTGTAACAAAATTAAACAATTCAAGACTGTTGAAAGTAAAATTTTATTTACTTTGTTCAAAATTTTCAATAAACGTTTTAGTTTTCAAAACAAATTTGTCATTTTATTTGAATAATGTATACTTTATTTTACATGAAAACTCCAAAAATAATAACTATACTTTAGTACTCCGCAGACATTTTATTAACTTGTACGGTTATTCTGTAGTTTTGGTGTACTGAAGTTGTTATGTTGTACGACAGCTACATTATACTATAGATTTGATGCTTACATTTAGAAACAATAAAGATGTGTGATTCCCTTGCTGTCCTCACTTGGTCTAGTGTTCAGCAAAATTTCGTAAGCATAACTGGTACATTTTATTTTTTTTGTGTTTTCCCCACACTATGAAGGTGCATGCATGCAACAAAGTACATACCAGACTGAACTTAATCTAGTTTTAGTCTGATTGATTTTGGACACTTCACAAAGCAAGGACAATAAGGGAAAAAAAATGCTTATGGAGTTGCACTTTACTTATGGTGTGTATACACTTAATATATAACCTGGGGGTTACTCGCATTGGTACGGTGAAGCCTATTGAACCTACACAGCAGTGACGACTAACCTTGGTACTCCAGCTTTTTCTACAACTCTAAATCACTAGATGCATTTCAATATTCTGGAATGTATAATCATAGCTTGCCTAGGCAGATGCATGATGCAATTTCTAATTTTTAAACTGCTGGAGTGCCAAGGTTATTTATCAATGCTGCGGAGGCTTATCCCTTCTGTGTGCGCCACAGCAGTCTAACTACAGACCATGGAACATACAACAAAAAATTTTAGCCAAAAAAATAGCATTCTCAGAGGTGAATAAAATATCAATATTTACATCAGTGCCTTTTGTTATTTTTTGTAGCTTATGACACACTATGAACGGTGAAGTCTCAATACAATACACAAAACATTTTTGGCTTTTGCAACTTCGCAATGCAACACCGCCTGCTGAGCTGTTGATAAATAAATTCCATTAGGATAGCACAACCTGAAAACAGCGGCTTCAATTAGCATTATGGTAAACTTCGGTAAAGTTTTTTTTCTTCTTCAGGTCCCAGGTAATGATACTAAAAGTTTTAGGAATACCTATCCATGCACACCACGTGCAGTTGAGAACAGCAGTGTTGTATTCAATGCTGCGTAGTCAGAGTCAACGCTTCTGCTGGGCACTTGAGGTGTTGAGCATGCAAAGGAAATTTTCAATGAATAAGGGTACGATCATAACCTGTGGCCTACAGGATAGAGAACCACTAAAAGGATAGCCCAAAAAAACAGCCAACAACAGGCGGTACTTGTTAGTTTTAATATTAAAAATTTAAGTAGTTTAGGAAATCAATCAGTGCAGCATCCAATGTAATTGGCACTGTAAGCATAGCTATGTAGGGTCAATTGAAAGGGAAGCCAATTTACCGTATATACTCGCAAGCAAGCCAAATTTTTGACCCCCCAAAAGTGGGCCAAAAGTTGGGGGGTCGGCTTGCTTGCGAGTGCTGTGGTGCGTGGTCCCCTCCCCCGTCCGTCACGCTCCCGCCGCTGCAATTAGGTTGCCCGGCGGCTTCCTCTATTCCCCTCTCAGTCTCCATGCAGGCATATAAATGATTCACAGCAGCTCGCCCCACGGCGGATGCTGTGTGATGAGGGAGGAAGCTGTAGGGAGAGCGGTTCCCATAGTAACGGCGATACACATCGCCGCTACAGGAGGCCACTCTCTTGCTTCCTCCCTCATCACACAGCAGCCGCCGTGGGGCGAGCTGCTGTGAATTATTTACATGCCTGCACGGAGACTGAGAGGGGAATAGAGGAAGCCGTCGGGTAAGTTAATGGCAGCGGCGGGGGGTCCACCTACACTTACTGGGCACTACCTATAATGGGACACTATACTAGCTATAATGTTGCACTATACTAGCTATAATGGGGCACTATACTAGCTATACTGGGGCACTATACTAGCTATACTGGGCACTTTACTAGCTATACTGAGGCACTACCTACCCATACTGGGCACTATGCTAGCTATACCGGGACACACTGGGGGGATCACGCGGCCAGCATTTCCTACCCCCGGATTATATGAGGGTCAATCATTTTTTCCTGTTTTTTTCGGGTCAAAGTTGGGGGGTCGGCTTACATGCGGGTCGGCTTGCTTGCGAGTATATACGGTAATTTTATTCTTTCCGGATTGTAAGATGTGAAAGCAAACCAGTGATACAGCATCACAGGTCAACATTGAGGGATACATTATTTTATTTCTTTGCTAACTTTAATAAGCCCTGGGTACACTATTCCTGAAATAAGCCAGCCTAGGTGGTGGTAGTCGTGTTTATGGGGGATGGTTCGAGTTTGTTGGATGGCTGGCCGTCGAGACAAAACCTACACCTTATATTGAATGCTTACCGATTACATAAAAGAAAAGCAAGCTACTTAACTGATGAGAGGAAAGGATAAGAGTTCTAATGAGACTCCCATGTCCCGGTGCACGTACTGGATATGGCTCCACATTAATAATATTTGACTACATTGCTCAAATACTTCTACTTATGCAGTCAAAGGGATGCTTCGGCAGTCTTCTTGAATCCGAGTACTCCCAAACACAAGCCTCTCTAAAATGCACATGAGAAAGCGCAGTTTATATCGTCCATGTGCATGTGCAGTATGGAGACGCCTATCTTCATGATGACTCGGGTACAGAAGACTAACATTTTCCGCCAATGGTGGATTGCAACGGTGAAGTTTCCGCTGCAACTAGGGCACCAGAAGAGGAGAGTGGAGTCTCGTTTGGACACATAGTCTTCCCTCTCCTTTGGTAAGTAGCTTGCTTATCTTGTAGGGAATGTTGAAACATTGGCTGTATGTATTTTAAAGTTAGATAAAAACTCTAGAAAAAATACCATGAATAACATTACTGAACATGGTTGTATGTAAAAATTTTACCTAGAGAACAATAATTTTAACACTAAGGTATGCTAAAGACTAATCTCGTGCATTACACAGTACAACGAAAAAAAATTGCATGTATTTGAATTACAGGTTTAGTTCCTTGTATTGGTAATCATTTCTAAAAACATCATTTTTAGAAATCAATCTTCATCTCCAAATCTACTTTGGTGTTTGCTTATCATTTGTTGCAGGTCAGGCTTTGGAATTTTCAAAATGTTACTTGGGAGAGAAGTGTTTTTTTACAACCATGTTGTGACGAGAGAACCATCTGAAATTTTCAAACAGTCGGCCAGAATTGGGATTAGAAAATCATAATTTTTTGAGGTGTACTCCTTACGTAGAACCCACTTGTTCCGTCCCTTTGGTGCTACAAGACTATCTTTTTTCTCCCTTTTTGCGACTACCATTATTTTCATGTTCTATCACAGCCTGTTGCCTCCCAGCATTGTGGTTTGTGGATAAGGCAGCTAAAATTGTCCTAGATTCCATGCTGTCCATTGAGAAATGTATTCTTTTAGTGCGATATTTCAGTACATTACTATGAAATATCTCAAGAGGTCCAGTATGGCAAGACCAAGTTAAGTGCGGGAGATCTTTCAGTAATTGTTTGTTTTTTACAATGGATGTAAATTGGTTGTAAGCTGCTGTTTGTTGATTAAGCCACACTCCTTCCTCGTTTTCTAGGTCATTGAGTTCGATGTGTGCACAATGCTTGGAAATTCCTTCCTCCTCCCACTCGTGCTCATTCAGAACATGATGTAGTACACCTTCCCAGTTACTCTGCAGTGTTTCAGCATCATTCTCACAATTTTTTATAGACCACCAGAAGTGGTTAGTTATTTTAGAAATCCAGGGAATTAGTGAGGCGCAAGTACGGTTTTGACTGACAGTGCAGATTTTTTTGGAAACATTCTTTGCGTAGTGCCACACATCGAATTGATGTTTTATGTTTGGGTACTGTTCCCTCATTGTTTTTCGAATGCTTGAGTGTCTGTCTGAAGCAAAGAATAGTACATCATAATCGTCTTCTATTACTCTCTTCATGCATTTTTCAAAAGCATACTTTTCCATAGCGACTGAAGAAGAGCATTCACTGCTTTGTACCGCCTCAAAGTCGATTATTTTACCACTTACAATGTCCATCATTGTGTATATGCAGTACTTCGCACTGTGCCCTGGAGAATCGCACTGCCCATCTCCAGCGACTGTTAGAGATTCAGAACTCAATTCCTCTTTTACTTTTCTTTTTTCATTTTCCCATGCATGGCTAATTGCAGGAAACAGATATAGTCTTTGGTATTTGTGGAAGATTTTTCGTGTAAAAAATTGCAAGCCAAAAGTTTTAAAAAAATGTTCTATTTTGTTAAAATTCTGGCCCGAACATAGTAAAGATGCAGCAAGCAACACATTTCCTGAAAAAAGTCCTTTTACTTTTGGTTGAGTTTCTAAAACTTTGAAAAGATGACCATCTTCACATTCACCGCGAATGATGACTGCAGACCCTTGTAAATGTTTGTTTATTTTCACAATTTTTTTGTTGCAAGAGGAATCGTCCTGGCAGGGTAGTTTGTAAATTATTTCGTCTAGACACGATTCAAAAATGATAAACTTTTTCATTTTCACTAGATTGCTGTAGAAATCCATCGGGTCAGGTGAAGAATCCTGAGGAGCCGGTTCTTGTAATTCTCTTAGGGCACTGATCTCTGATGCGTTTAAATTTAACTCAAATGGATTAAATTCTTCATCACTGTCAGGTGGTGGTTGAATTGTGGATGAAGTACTGTCCATTTGTGCGGTGTTCTCCTGAATTGATTCTAAGTTTCCTTCGTAAGGTTCTTGAATTCTTGTCAGAGTATCTGAATTGCCAGTTGAAGTAGTGCTACATTTTGAATTACTTTCTGTTCTATCTACATGTGACATGTTTTGTACGTTAGGCAAATCTATCATTTCTTTCATGATTTTCTCAATCGGGAACACAATAGGTCTTTTGCTTGTACTGGATTGCAACATGCTTGGTTCATTGGACAAATTTGTTGTTTCCTTGTTGTTTATTGAAAATTCACATCCAATTGGACTTTCAATTATACTGGCTGGTAACTTTGTAGGTTCATTGGGCACATTTGTGTCTTCTTTCAAAGGTGTTGAATATAGAGAATGATAAGGATGTTCCTTATGTTGAACCGGTCCAATAATTTCTCCCTCGGAATGTATTTCAGAATCACTACTGTATGGATCATGAGTCTGAGTTGCAATTTCCTTGGTTTCCACCAGCTTGTTTTTACCATAAAATTGGTAGCAGTGTGGACATATGTTTGAAGCTTCACCCAATTCTTCTACATGTTGTGTTTTTTGTTTTTTCTTCTTCATTCCTTTTGTTTGTTGTTTCGGTCCTGAAATCATAACTGCTTCTTCATTTATGATTATATTTGTAGATGATGATGGAAATATAGTGGGAAGAGCATCCTTCTTCAGTGTCTTTCTTTTACATTTTGGATTGTAGCTGTCCTCTGTGAAATGCTCAGAACACAACCGGTAAACATCAGTAGTTTTACCATCAAAAATTTTTGATGCTTAAGCGTCTATATCATTAAAAGTTTGTCCTGTAGATTCAAGCCATTTCTTTATTTTTTCTACAGTAGTGGGAAAACTATGAAGGATAATTCCAGTTTGAGAAACTCCTTTTCCTGTATAACTGTAACATTTCTCGATTATACAGGTCAGCATTTTTATTCAAACTGCAAATAAAGGAAAACATTTTTTTAATAATTATATGAATACAAATATATAGTACATAAACAACATCCATTAAAGGGATACTGTAGGGGGTCAGGGGAAAATGAGTTGAACTTACCCGGGGCTTCTAATGGTTCCCCGCAGACATCCTGTGCCCACGCAGCCACTCACTGATGCTCTGGCCCCGCCTCCGGTTCACTTCTGGAATTTCAGACTTTAAAGTCTGAAAACCACTACGTCTGCATTGCCGTGTCCTCGATCCCGCTGATGTCACCAGGAGCATACTGCTCAGGCCCAGTATGGTCTGTGTCTGCGCAGTACGCTCCTGGTGACATCAGCGGGATTGAGGACACGGCAACGCAGGCGCAGTGTTTTTTAGACTTTAAAGTCTGAAATTCTAAAAGTGAACTGGAGGCGGGGCCTGAGCATCGGTGAGTGGCTGCGCGGGCACAGGATGTCTGTGGGGGACCATTAGAAACCCCGGGTAAGTTCAACTCATTTTCCCCCGACCCCCCTACAGTATCCCTTTAACACAACCATCATCCATACATATAACATTATAGATGCACATCTCAACTTATACAAACTTTTATTTCAAAGGCACACAATGAAATAGATATTTATATATAAATAAAATTTACTCCATACAGAGTAAAAAAATCATCATTATCTATATAGTCCCTCCCTGTATATAATCATAGTGCAGGTAGTATTTAGACAGACCCTCCACCACCACATTAAATATACTACATATCATTCTGCTTCCCCCCTGGACATAGTGGTGGCCCCCTGTATACTGCCAGCCCACTCCCTGTATGTATACATAGTGCCCACAGTGTATATCCTTCTCCTCCTCTGTACATAGTGATGACCCCCTGTATACAGCCAGTCCCTCCCTGTATATATACATAGTGCCCACAGTGTATATCCTTCTCCCCCTCTGTACATAGTGATGACCCCCTGTATACAGCCAGTCCCTCCCTGTATATATACATAGTGCCCACAGTGTATATCCTTCTCCCCCCCCCCCCCCTGTACATAGTGATGACGCCCTGTATACAGCCTGTCCCACCCTGTATATATACATAGTGCCCACAGTGTATATCCTTCTCCCCCCCTGTACATAGTGATGACACCCTGTATACAGCCTGTCCCATCCTGTATATATACATAGTGCCCACAGTGTATATCCTTATCATCCCCTGTACATAGTGATGAACCCCTGTATACAGCCAGCCCCATCCCTGTATATATACATAGTGCCCACAGTGTATATCCTTGTCACCCCCTGTACATAGTGATGACCCCCTGTATACAGCCATTCCCTCCCTGTATATATACATAGTGCCCACAGTGTATATCCTTATCACCCCATGTACATAGTGATGGCTCCCTGTATACAGCCAGCCCCATCCCTGTATATATACATAGTGCACATAGTGTATATCCCTCTGCCCCCTGTAGATATTTATGTCCCCCTGTATCTAGCCAGTACCTCCCTGTATATAGATATCACCCCTGTATATATCCCTCTGCCCCCTGTAGATATTTATGTCCCCCCGTATCTAGCCAGTACCTTCCTGTATATAGATATCGCCCCTGTATATATCCCTCTGCCCCCTGTAGATATTTATGTCCCCCTGTATCTAGCCAGTACCTCCCTGTATATAGATATCGCCCCTGTATATATCCCTCTGCCCCCTGTAGATATTTATGTCCCCCTGTATCTAGCAGGTACCTCCCTGTATATAGCCCTCTGCCCCTGTATATATCCCTCTGCCCCCTGTAGATATTTATGTCCCCCTGTATCTAGCCAGTACCTCCCTGTATATAGATATCGCCCTTGTATATATCCCTCTGCCCCCTGTAGATATTTATGTCCCCCTGTATCTAGCCAGTACCTCCCTGTCAGGGCCGGATTTACCATAAGGCACACTAGGCACGTGCCTACAGGCGCCTGATTAAGCAAAGGGCGGGGTTAAATCATGTCGTATTAAAATTAAAAACCTAAAAAAACGCAACACTAATACCAGCGCCGCCCGCCGCCTCCTCCATGTTCTGGTAGCCGCGGCCGCAACTACAGTGAGGGGCGGGCGGCTAGTGACACACACAGTCTGTCATTTCCCCGCCCACCGGCCGTCCTATTCATGCCTACACGCAGCGCTGCAAGTGAACAGCAGGCTGCGTGCATAGGCGGCGGGGGGCGGAGCGATTGTTCCTCTCTGGAGTCCTAGGAGTGTGGCATACCACGTGGGCGGACAAGAAGATGCGGAGGGACTGGACTCCCTTACCAGCGAAATTGGCCTGCCTGGCTGCGCTGGTATGCCCAGAGTATGCCCAGAGCCATGATGGAAGGGAGAGGAGGAATAATCCAGCAGGAGCGCAGGTAGACAAAAACCTCCGCCCTGCCGACTTCTGCTCTCCTGCTCCATGCGTCCAGTGTTTACGTCACCCAGCAGTGCCCCCTGCGTCTTCTCCATGGTTACAGCGCTTGACCATGGAGAGGATGCAGGGGGCGCAGCTGAGTGACGTCAACGCTGGACGCATGGAGCGTCCTTTGAAACGAGTCTCTCCCTCTTGCCCCTGCTGCCACTGACCACCTGAGTACTTCTCCACCACCCAAGTACTTCTTCTCTCCCCCCCCCCCCCCCAAGTCTCCCTCAGCCGCTCGGGATATTGGGCAAAAGAAGGACTTACTGACGGCCCCCCACCTCCACCTGGAGCCCCGCCCACTCTGGCACCTGGGGGAGCCGCTGCCGCCATAAAGTGGACCTGAACTCTTGCCCAGGACAGAGAGAAATGCAGCCTGTATGTAAGTAGAGGGTGTAGCCTGTCTAATACCCTCTCAGTCTCTTACACAGGACAGAAGGGAAACCCTGCACCCTGCTGTATGTATTTAGAGTTAAAGAGGAACTCCAGCCTAAACAAACATACTGGCATTAAATTACATTAGTTATGTTAATTAAAATAGATAGGTAATATAATCTCTTACCCACACTGTTTTAAAAGAACAGGCAAATGTTTGATTTCATGATGGCAGCCATCTTTTTGGTTGAAGGGAGGTGACAGGGTGCATGAGACACAGTTCCAACTGTCCTGTGTCCTGAGCACCTCTCCCAGTTGCTATGCAACGTGTATAACAACATAGGAAATCCCATCATGCTCTGCACAGCATCAGGGAAAAAAAGCCCGGGCTTTTTTTCTTTGATGGGTGGAGCTTAGCTAAAAATGCAGCTAAAAGTGATGCTTTGGTAAGAAAAACAAAGTTCTGATGCTGTGAAACTTTTAAAGAAACACCAAGCCTTTTCAGTTCTGCTGAGTAGATTTTTAGTCCGGAGGTTCACTTTAAGCCTGTGTAATTCCCCATTATCTGTGTCTAATCACAAATTTCTCCCCTGCCACAGCAGATAAGCTCATTAGTAAGCACAGGATGTTAACAAAATGTCTGCTTCCATGAAAGCAGGAAGTAGAAACACTGGTGATGTATTTTAGGATTTGTATCAGCTGTAACAAAATCGTTATTCTTTAAAGGTTAGTATGCTGTTATGTATTTATTTATTGTATTTAGAAAGCGCCAACATATTACGCAGCGCACAGAGGAAGTTCTGAGTTCAGCTCCGTTCGCTGACTTCCCTCCTCTACCTGCTCTAACCTCCCAACTACCAACTTTCCTACCCTGACTTACTGCTCTCTGCTCCTACCTTCTGCATCCTTCCACCTACCTACCCCCACTGACCCCTCTCTGTGCTGTCTATACCCACTTGCTGCGCTCTCCCACCTACCTACCCCCACTGACTACTCTCTTTGCTCTATATACCTACCCACTGCATTCTCCCACCTACCTACCCCCACTAACCCCTCTCTGTGCTGTCTATACCCACTTGCTGCGCTCTCCCACCTACCTACCCCCATTGACTACTCTCTTTGCTCTATATACCTACCCACTGCATTCTCCCACCTACCTACCCCCACTGACCCCTCTCTGTACTGTCTATACCCACTTGCTGCACTCTCCCACCTACCTACCCCCAATGACTGCTCTCTTTGCTCTATATACCTACCCACTGCATTCTCCCACCTACCTACCCCCACTGACCCCTCTCTGTGCTGTCTATACCCAATTGCTGCGCTCTCCCACCTACCTACCCCCAATGACTGCTCTCTTTGCTCTATATACCTGCCTACTGCATTATCTCACCTACATACTCCAACTGACTACTCTCTGTGCCCTTTATACCTACCTGCTGTGCTCTCCCACCCACCTACCGCCACTGTCTCCTCCTAGTAATAGCCTAAATTTGGTAAATTCCCTTAGTTGTTGGTAATATCTGCACATTGTTGGTATCTGGATATTGTTGGTACTTGTCTTTGGTAATATTTGTATTACTTGTGTGGTTTTATTAAGAAAAGAGGGCGTGGCATTATGGGTGTGGCCTGTTATGGGGCGGAGTTTAGGGCTCCGGAGCTTATGTGCCTACAGGCTCCTGAGCTGTAAATCCGGCCCTGCTCCCTGTATATAGATATCGCCCCTGTATATATCCCTCTGCCCCTGTATATATCCCTCTGCCCCCTGTAGATATTTATGTCCCCCTGTATCTAGCCAGTACCTCCCTGTATATAGATATCGCCCCTGTATATATCCCTCTGCCCCCTGTAGATATTTATGTCCCCCTGTATCTAGCCAGTACCTCCCTGTATATAGATATCGCCCCGCCCCTGTATATATCCCTCTGCCCCCTGTAGATATTTATGTCCCCCTGTATCTAGCCAGTACCTCCCTGTATATAGATAATGCCCCTGTATATATCCCTCCGCCCCCTGTAGATATTTATATCCCCCTGTATCTAGCCAGTACCTCCCTGTAAATAGACATAGCGGACCTTTATATATCTAACCATCTGTGCAACTCCACAGTAATGACATAGTCAATTTCTTTAAAGTGAATGTTTACCTTTTTTTTTTTCTTTTTACTAATAGATGACAACTTACTTCATTGACCTCTATAGTAATGCCCATTTTCCGTAATTTTTCCTCCAGCATTGAACCCACAATCACTGCTTTTCATCTTTGACCACTTCGGTCGAATAATCAAGGCAGGAGAGAGGAGGCAGAGCTTCTTAGCCCTGTTCTGTCACTCCTCCATCATCTCCGCCCCTTTCCTCCTCCCTGTCAGCCGCGCTCACGCAGATGCGCGGCTCCCCTGCTCATCACAAGAGCGCGCAGCGCTGGGTGATGTGGATCGTGCGTCCCTGTCATCGTACGCACAGCGTCATCGTAAAGAAGACAGGAAGCACTGCGGTGGATGACAACACAAGAAACATACCGATAGTAGGTATGTTTTCAATCTTACTAGCGGTTAGTGCATTTAGAAATTGACTATGTCATTACTGTGGAGTTGCACAGATGGTTAGATATATAAAGGGCCGCTATGTCTATTTACAGGGAGGTATTTGCTACATACAGGGGGACATAAATATCTACAGGGGGCGGAGGGATATATACAGGGGCATTATCTATATACAGGGAGGTACTGGCTAGATACAGGGGGACATAAATATCTACAGGGGGCAGAGGGATATATACAGGGGCGATATCTATATACAGGGAGGTACTGGCTAGATACAGGGGGACATAAATATCTACAGGGGGCAGAGGGATATATACAGGGGCAGAGGGATATATACAGGGGCGATATCTATATACAGGGAGCAGGGCCGGATTTACAGCTCAGGAGCCTGTAGGCACATAAGCTCCGGAGCCCTAAACTCCGCCCCATAACAGGCCACACCCATAATGCCACGCCCTCTTTTCTTAATAAAACCACACAAGTAATACAAATATTACCAAAGACAAGTACCAACAATACCCAGATACCAACAATGTGCAGATATTACCAACAACTAAGGGAATTTACCAAATTTAGGCTATTACTAGGAGGAGACAGTGGCGGTAGGTGGGTGGGAGAGCACAGCAGGTAGGTATAAAGGGCACAGAGAGTAGTCAGTTGGAGTATGTAGGTGAGATAATGCAGTAGGCAGGTATATAGAGCAAAGAGAGCAGTCATTGGGGGTAGGTAGGTGGGAGAGCGCAGCAATTGGGTATAGACAGCACAGAGAGGGGTCAGTGGGGGTAGGTGGGTGGGAGAATGCAGTGGGTAGGTATATAGAGCAAAGAGAGCAGTCATTGGGGGTAGGTAGGTGGGAGAGTGCAGCAAGTGGGTATAGACAGTACAGAGAGGGGTCAGTGGGGGTAGGTAGGTGGGAGAATGCAGTAGGTAGGTATATAGAGCAAAGAGAGTAGTCAGTGGGGGTAGGTAGGTGGGAGAGCGCAGCAAGTGGGTATAGACAGCACAGAGAGGGGTTAGTGGGGGTAGGTAGGTGGGAGAATGCAGTGGGTAGGTATATAGAGCAAAGAGAGTAGTCAGTGGGGGTAGGTAGGTGGGAGAGCGCAGCAAGTGGGTATAGACAGCACAGAGAGGGGTCAGTGGGGGTAGGTAGGTGGAAGGATGCAGAAGGTAGGAGCAGAGAGCAGTAAGTCAGGGTAGGAAAGTTGGTAGGTGGGAGATTAGAGCAGGTAGAGGAGGGAAGTCAGCGAACGGAGCTGAACTCAGAACTTCCTCTGTGCGCTGCGTAATATGTTGGCGCTTTCTAAATACAATAAATACATACATAACAGCATAATAACCTTTAAAGAATAACGATTTTGTTACAGCTGATACAAATCCTAAAATACATCACCAGTGTTTCTACTTCCTGCTTTCATGGAAGCAGACATTTTGTTAACATCCTGTGCTTACTAATGAGCTTATCTGCCGTGGCAGGGGAGAAATTTGTGATTAGACACAGATAATGGGGAATTACACAGGCTTAAAGTGAACCTCCGGACTAAAAATCTACTCAGCAGAACTGAAAAGGCTTGGTGTTTCTTTAAAAGTTTCACAGCATCAGAACTTTGTTTTTCTTACCAAAGCATCACTTTTAGCTGCATTTTTAGCTAAGCTCCACCCATCAAAGAAAAAAAGCCTGGGCTTTTTTTCCCTGATGCTGTGCAGAGCATGATGGGATTTCCTATGTTGTTATACACGTTGCATAGCAACTGGGAGAGGTGCTCAGGACACAGGACAGTTGGAACTGTGTCTCATGCTCCCTGTCACCTCCCTTCAACCAAAAAGATGGCTGCCATCATGAAATCAAACATTTGCCTGTTCTTTTAAAACAGTGTGGGTAAGAGATTATATTACCTATCTATTTTAATTAACATAACTAATGTAATTTAATGCCAGTATGTTTGTTTAGGCTGGAGTTCCTCTTTAACTCTAAATACATACAGCAGGGTGCAGGGTTTCCCTTCTGTCCTGTGTAAGAGACTGAGAGGGTATTAGACAGGCTACACCCTCTACTTACATACAGGCTGCATTTCTCTCTGTCCTGGGCAAGAGTTCAGGTCCACTTTATGGCGGCAGCGGCTCCCCCAGGTGCCAGAGTGGGCGGGGCTCCAGGTGGAGGTGGGGGGCCGTCAGTAAGTCCTTCTTTTGCCCAATATCCCGAGCGGCTGAGGGAGACTTGGGGGGGGGGGGGGAGAGAAGAAGTACTTGGGTGGTGAAGAAGTACTCAGGTGGTCAGTGGCAGCAGGGGCAAGAGGGAGAGACTCGTTTCAAAGGACGCTCCATGCGTCCAGCGTTGACGTCACTCAGCTGCGCCCCCTGCAGCCTCTCCATGGTCAAGCGCTGTAACCATGGAGAAGACGCAGGGGGCACTGCTGGGTGACGTAAACACTGGACGCATGGAGCAGGAGAGCAGAAGTCGGCAGGGCGGAGGTTTTTGTCTACCTGCGCTCCTGCTGGATTATTCCTCCTCTCCCTTCCATCATGGCTCTGGGCATACTCTGGGCATACCAGCGCAGCCAGGCAGGCCAATTTCGCTGGTAAGGGAGTCCAGTCCCTCCGCATCTTCTTGTCCGCCCACGTGGTATGCCACACTCCTAGGACTCCAGAGAGGAACAATCGCTCCGCCCCCCGCCGCCTATGCACGCAGCCTGCTGTTCACTTGCTGCGCTGCGTGTAGGCATGAATAGGACGGCCGGTGGGCGGGGAAATGACAGACTGTGTGTGTCACTAGCCGCCCGCCCCTCACTGTAGTTGCGGCCGCGGCTACCAGAACATGGAGGAGGCGGCGGGCGGCGCTGGTATTAGTGTTGCGTTTTTTTAGGTTTTTAATTTTAATACGACATGATTTAACCCCGCCCTTTGCTTAATCAGGCGCCTGTAGGCACGTGCCTAGTGTGCCTTATGGTAAATCCGGCCCTGACAGGGAGGTACTGGCTAGATACAGGGGGACATAAATATCTACAGGGGGCAGAGGGATATATACAAGGGCGATATCTATATACAGGGAGGTACTGGCTAGATACAGGGGGACATAAATATCTACAGGGGGCAGAGGGATATATACAGGGGCAGAGGGATATATACAGGGAGGTACCTGCTAGATACAGGGGGACATAAATATCTACAGGGGGCAGAGGGATATATACAGGGGCGATATCTATATACAGGGAGGTACTGGCTAGATACAGGGGGACATAAATATCTACAGGGGGCAGAGGGATATATACAGGGGCGATATCTATATACAGGAAGGTACTGGCTAGATACGGGGGGACATAAATATCTACAGGGGGCAGAGGGATATATACAGGGGCGATATCTATATACAGGGAGGTACTGGCTAGATACAGGGGGACATAAATATCTACAGGGGGCAGAGGGATATACAGTATGTGCACTATGTATATATACAGGGAGGGACTGGCTGTATACAGGGTGTCATCACTATGTACAGGGGTTGATAAGGATATACACTGTGGGCACTATGTATATATACAGGGAGGGACTGGCTGTATACAGGGGGTAATCACTATGTACAGGGGGGGAGAAGGATATACACTGTGGGCACTATGTATATATACAGGGAGGGACTGGCTGTATACAGGGGCTCATCACTATGTACAGGGGGGGAGAAGGATATACACTGTGGGCACTATGTATATATACAGGGTGGGACAGGCTGTATACAGGGTGTCATCACTATGTACAGGGGGTGATAAGGATATACATTGTGGGCACTATGTATATATACAGGGAGGGAATGGCTGTATACAGGGGGTCATCACTATGTACAGGGGGTGACAAGGATATACACTGTGGGCACTATGTATATATACAGGGATGGGGCTGGCTGTATACAGGGGTTCATCACCATGTACAGGGGATGATAAGGATATACACTGTGGGCACTATGTATATATACAGGGTGGGACAGGCTGTATACAGGGTGTCATCACTATGTACAGGGGGGGAGAAGGATATACACTGTAGGCACTATGTATATATACAGGGTGGGACAGGCTGTATACAGGGCGTCATCACTATGTACAGGGGGGGGGGGGGAGAAGGATATACACTGTGGGCACTATGTATATATACAGGGAGGGACTGGCTGTATACAGGGGGTCATCACTATGTACAGAGGGGGAGAAGGATATACACTGTGGGCACTATGTATATATACAGGGAGGGACTGGCTGTATACAGGGGGTCATCACTATGTACAGAGGAGGAGAAGGATATACACTGTGGGCACTATGTATACATACAGGGAGTGGGCTGGCAGTATACAGGGGGCCACCACTATGTCCAGGGGGGAAGCAGAATGATATGTAGTATATTTAATGTGGTGGTGGAGGGTCTGTCTAAATACTACCTGCACTATGATTATATACAGGGAGGGACTATATAGATAATGATGATTTTTTTACTCTGTATGGAGTAAATTTTATTTATATATATATATATATTATTGTGTGCCTTTGAAATAAAAGTTTGTATAAGTTGAGATGTGCATCTATAATGTTATATGTATGGATGATGGTTGTGTTAAAGGGATACTGTAGGGGGGTCGGGGGAAAATGAGTTGAACTTACCCGGGGTTTCTAATGGTCCCCCACAGACATCCTGTGCCCGCGCAGCCACTCACCGATGCTCAGGCCCCACCTCCAGTTCACTTTTAGAATTTCAGACTTTAAAGTCTAAAAAACACTGCGCCTGCGTTGCGTGTCCTCAATCCCGCTGATGTCACCAGGAGCGTACTGCGCAGACACAGACCATACTGGGCCTGAGCAGTATGCTCCTGGTGACATCAGCGGGATCGAGGACACGGCAATGCAGACGTAGTGGTTTTCAGACTTTAAAGTCTGAAATTCCAGAAGTGAACTGGAGGCGGGGCCAGAGCATCAGTGAGTGGCTGCGTGGGCACAGGATGTCTGCGGGGAACCATTAGAAGCCCCGGGTAAGTTCAACTCATTTTCCCCTGACCCCCTACAGTATCCCTTTAATGGATGTTGTTTATGTACTATATATTTGTATTCATATAATTATTAAAAAAATGTTTTCCTTTATTTGCAGTTTGAATAAAAATGCTGACCTGTATAATCGAGAAATGTTACAGTTATACAGGAAAAGGAGTTTCTCAAACTGGAATTATCCTTCATAGTTTTCCCACTACTGTAGAAAAAATAAAGAAATGGCTTGAATCTACAGGACAAACTTTTAATGATATAGACGCTTAAGCATCAAAAATTTTTGATGGTAAAACTACTGATGTTTACCGGTTGTGTTCTGAGCATTTCACAGAGGACAGCTACAATCCAAAATGTAAAAGAAAGACACTGAAGAAGAATGCTCTTCCCACTATATTTCCATCATCATCTACAAATATAATCATAAATGAAGAAGCAGTTATGATTTCAGGACCGAAACAACAAACAAAAGGAATGAAGAAGAAAAAACAAAAAACACAACATGTAGAAGAATTGGGTGAAGCTTCAAACATATGTCCACACTGCTACCAATTTTATGGTAAAAACAAGCTGGTGGAAACCAAGGAAATTGCAACTCAGACTCATGATCCATACAGTAGTGATTCTGAAATACATTCCGAGGGAGAAATTATTGGACCGGTTCAACATAAGGAACATCCTTATCATTCTCTATATTCAACACCTTTGAAAGAAGACACAAATGTGCCCAATGAACCTACAAAGTTACCAGCCAGTATAATTGAAAGTCCAATTGGATGTGAATTTTCAATAAACAACAAGGAAACAACAAATTTGTCCAATGAACCAAGCATGTTGCAATCCAGTACAAGCAAAAGACCTATTGTGTTCCCGATTGAGAAAATCATGAAAGAAATGATAGATTTGCCTAACGTACAAAACATGTCACATGTAGATAGAACAGAAAGTAATTCAAAATGTAGCACTACTTCAACTGGCAATTCAGATACTCTGACAAGAATTCAAGAACCTTACGAAGGAAACTTAGAATCAACTCAGGAGAACACCGCACAAATGGACAGTACTTCATCCACAATTCAACCACCACCTGACAGTGATGAAGAATTTAATCCATTTGAGTTAAGTTTAAACGCATCAGAGATCAGTGCCCTAAGAGAATTACAAGAACCGGCTCCTCAGGATTCTTCACCTGACCCGATGGATTTCTACAGCAATCTAGTGAAAATGAAAAAGTTTATCATTTTTGAATCGTGTCTAGACGAAATAATTTACAAACTACCCTGCCAGGACGATTCCTCTTGCAACAAAAAAATTGTGAAAATAAACAAACATTTACAAGGGTCTGCAGTCATCATTCGCGGTGAATGTGAAGATGGTCATCTTTTCAAAGTTTTAGAAACTCAACCAAAAGTAAAAGGACTTTTTTCAGGAAATGTGTTGCTTGCTGCATCTTTACTATGTTCGGGCCAGAATTTTAACAAAATAGAACATTTTTTTAAAACTTTTGGCTTGCAATTTTTTACACGAAAAATCTTCCACAAATACCAAAGACTATATCTGTTTCCTGCAATTAGCCATGCATGGGAAAATGAAAAAAGAAAAGTAAAAGAGGAATTGAGTTCTGAATCTCTAACAGTCGCTGGAGATGGGCAGTGCGATTCTCCAGGGCACAGTGCGAAGTACTGCATATACACAATGATGGACATTGTAAGTGGTAAAATAATCGACTTTGAGGCGGTACAAAGCAGTGAATGCTCTTCTTCAGTCGCTATGGAAAAGTATGCTTTTGAAAAATGCATGAAGAGAGTAATAGAAGACGATTATGATGTACTATTCTTTGCTTCAGACAGACACTCAAGCATTCGAAAAACAATGAGGGAACAGTACCCAAACATAAAACATCAATTCGATGTGTGGCACTACGCAAAGAATGTTTCCAAAAAAATCTGCACTGTCAGTCAAAACCGTACTTGCGCCTCACTAATTCCCTGGATTTCTAAAATAACTAACCACTTCTGGTGGTCTATAAAAAATTGTGAGAATGATGCTGAAACACTGCAGAGTAACTGGGAAGGTGTACTACATCATGTTCTGAATGAGCACGAGTGGGAGGAGGAAGGAATTTCCAAGCATTGTGCACACATCGAACTCAATGACCTAGAAAACGAGGAAGGAGTGTGGCTTAATCAACAAACAGCAGCTTACAACCAATTTACATCCATTGTAAAAAACAAACAATTACTGAAAGATCTCCCGCACTTAACTTGGTCTTGCCATACTGGACCTCTTGAGATATTTCATAGTAATGTACTGAAATATCGCACTAAAAGAATACATTTCTCAATGGACAGCATGGAATCTAGGACAATTTTAGCTGCCTTATCCACAAACCACAATGCTGGGAGGCAACAGGCTGTGATAGAACATGAAAATAATGGTAGTCGCAAAAAGGGAGAAAAAAGATAGTCTTGTAGCACCAAAGGGACGGAACAAGTGGGTTCTACGTAAGGAGTACACCTCAAAAAATTATGATTTTCTAATCCCAATTCTGGCCGACTGTTTGAAAATTTCAGATGGTTCTCTCGTCACAACATGGTTGTAAAAAAACACTTCTCTCCCAAGTAACATTTTGAAAATTCCAAAGCCTGACCTGCAACAAATGATAAGCAAACACCAAAGTAGATTTGGAGATGAAGATTGATTTCTAAAAATGATGTTTTTAGAAATGATTACCAATACAAGGAACTAAACCTGTAATTCAAATACATGCAATTTTTTTTCGTTGTACTGTGTAATGCACGAGATTAGTCTTTAGCATACCTTAGTGTTAAAATTATTGTTCTCTAGGTAAAATTTTTACATACAACCATGTTCAGTAATGTTATTCATGGTATTTTTTCTAGAGTTTTTATCTAACTTTAAAATACATACAGCCAATGTTTCAACATTCCCTACAAGATAAGCAAGCTACTTACCAAAGGAGAGGGAAGACTATGTGTCCAAACGAGACTCCACTCTCCTCTTCTGGTGCCCTAGTTGCAGCGGAAACTTCACCGTTGCAATCCACCATTGGCGGAAAATGTTAGTCTTCTGTACCCGAGTCATCATGAAGATAGGCGTCTCCATACTGCACATGCACATGGACGATATAAACTGCGCTTTCTCATGTGCATTTTAGAGAGGCTTGTGTTTGGGAGTACTCGGATTCAAGAAGACTGCCGAAGCATCCCTTTGACTGCATAAGTAGAAGTATTTGAGCAATGTAGTCAAATATTATTAATGTGGAGCCATATCCAGTACGTGCACCGGGACATGGGAGTCTCATTAGAACTCTTATCCTTTCCTCTCATCAGTTAAGTAGCTTGCTTTTCTTTTATGTAATCGGTAAGCATTCAATATAAGGTGTAGGTTTTGTCTCGACGGCCAGCCATCCAACAAACTCGAACCATCCCCCATAAACACGACTACCACCATCTAGGCTGGCTTATTTCAGGAATAGTGTACCCAGGGCTTATTAAAGTTAGCAAAGAAATAAAATAATGTATCCCTCAATGTTGATCTGTGATGCTGTATCACTGGTTTGCTTTCACATCTTACAATCCGGAAAGAATAAAATTACCGTATATACTCGCAAGCAAGCCGACCCGCATGTAAGCCGACCCCCCAACTTTGACCCGAAAAAAACAGGAAAAAATGATTGACCCTCATATAATCCGGGGGTAGGAAATGCTGGCCGCGTGATCCCCCCAGTGTGTCCCGGTATAGCTAGCATAGTGCCCAGTATGGGTAGGTAGTGCCTCAGTATAGCTAGTAAAGTGCCCAGTATAGCTAGTATAGTGCCCCAGTATAGCTAGTATAGTGCCCCATTATAGCTAGTATAGTGCAACATTATAGCTAGTATAGTGTCCCATTATAGGTAGTGCCCAGTAAGTGTAGGTGGACCCCCCGCCGCTGCCATTAACTTACCCGACGGCTTCCTCTATTCCCCTCTCAGTCTCCGTGCAGGCATGTAAATAATTCACAGCAGCTCGCCCCACGGCGGCTGCTGTGTGATGAGGGAGGAAGCAAGAGAGCGGCCTCCTGTAGCGGCGATGTGTATCGCCGTTACTATGGGAACCGCTCTCCCTACAGCTTCCTCCCTCATCACACAGCATCCGCCGTGGGGCGAGCTGCTGTGAATCATTTATATGCCTGCATGGAGACTGAGAGGGGAATAGAGGAAGCCGCCGGGCAACCTAATTGCAGCGGCGGGAGCGTGGCGGACGGGGGAGGGGACCACGCACCACAGCACTCGCAAGCAAGCCGACCCCCCAACTTTTGGCCCACTTTTGGGGGGTCAAAAATTTGGCTTGCTTGCGAGTATATACGGTAAATTGGCTTCCCTTTCAATTGACCCTACATAGCTATGCTTACAGTGCCAATTACATTGGATGCTGCACTGATTGATTTCCTAAACTACTTAAATTTTTAATATTAAAACTAACAAGTACCGCCTGTTGTTGGCTGTTTTTTTGGGCTATCCTTTTAGTGGTTCTCTATCCTGTAGGCCACAGGTTATGATCGTACCCTTATTCATTGAAAATTTCCTTTGCATGCTCAACACCTCAAGTGCCCAGCAGAAGCGTTGACTCTGACTACGCAGCATTGAATACAACACTGCTGTTCTCAACTGCACGTGGTGTGCATGGATAGGTATTCCTAAAACTTTTAGTATCATTACCTGGGACCTGAAGAAGAAAAAAAACTTTACCGAAGTTTACCATAATGCTAATTGAAGCCGCTGTTTTCAGGTTGTGCTATCCTAATGGAATTTATTTATCAACAGCTCAGCAGGCGGTGTTGCATTGCGAAGTTGCAAAAGCCAAAAATGTTTTGTGTATTGTATTGAGACTTCACCGTTCATAGTGTGTCATAAGCTACAAAAAATAACAAAAGGCACTGATGTAAATATTGATATTTTATTCACCTCTGAGAATGCTATTTTTTTGGCTAAAATTTTTTGTTGTATGTTCCATGGTCTGTAGTTAGACTGCTGTGGCGCACACAGAAGGGATAAGCCTCCGCAGCATTGATAGATAACCTTGGCACTCCAGCAGTTTAAAAATTAGAAATTGCATCATGCATCTGCCTAGGCAAGCTATGATTATACATTCCAGAATATTGAAATGCATCTAGTGATTTAGAGTTGTAGAAAAAGCTGGAGTACCAAGGTTAGTCGTCACTGCTGTGTAGGTTCAATAGGCTTCACCGTACCAATGCGAGTAACCCCCAGGTTATATATTAAGTGTATACACACCATAAGTAAAGTGCAACTCCATAAGCATTTTTTCCCCTTATTGTCCTTGCTTTGTGAAGTGTCCAAAATCAATCAGACTAAAACTAGATTAAGTTCAGTCTGGTATGTACTTTGTTGCATGCATGCACCTTCATAGTGTGGGGAAAACACAAAAAAAATAAAATGTACCAGTTATGCTTACGAAATTTTGCTGAACACTAGACCAAGTGAGGACGGCAAGGGAATCACACATCTTTATTGTTTCTAAATGTAAGCATCAAATCTATAGTATAATGTAGCTGTCGTACAACATAACAACTTCAGTACACCAAAACTACAGAATAACCGTACAAGTTAATAAAATGTCTGCGGAGTACTAAAGTATAGTTATTATTTTTGGAGTTTTCATGTAAAATAAAGTATACATTATTCAAATAAAATGACAAATTTGTTTTGAAAACTAAAACGTTTATTGAAAATTTTGAACAAAGTAAATAAAATTTTACTTTCAACAGTCTTGAATTGTTTAATTTTGTTACAGATAATCCTTTGTTCTGTTTTTTATTTTTGTAGAGTACAAACATGTAGTTAGGCGAGTGGCACAATCTGTACTTGTTTCGAGTACACGGATGTACACAGTCAGATCTAGAATCATCTTTCAAGTGAATGTTTACCATTTTCAAAATAAAGAAGTAAGATACTCACCTAAGGAGAGTGAAGGCTCGGTCCTAATGAGCCTTCCCTCTCCTCTCCCGGTGCCCTGTCCTGCACAGGATCCCCGTGGCAGTATTCGACCAGTTCGGTCACATACTGCCACTTCCGCAGCCGAAGGTAGCTTTTGTAAACCTTTCTCGATCACTCGTGCTCCCGAGGACTGGCCGCTCCATACTACGCATGCGCCCTTTATGACGCACTCGCGCGTGCGTAGTATGGAGCGGCCCGTCTTCGGAAGCCCGAGTGCTCACAAAGATCTCCAAAGTTCCTACGAAGGCGGACGCGAACGGGGGAGCCAGCGCAGCACCGAGGGCACCGGGAGAGGAGAGTGAAGGCTCATTAGGACTGAGCCTTCCCTCTCCTTCGGTGAGTATCTGACTTTTCTATTTTTAAATTGATAACCACTGGTTATCGAAAACTGTAAGGGCCCATTCTCAATAGATTGTTATGACGGAAATGAATAACAATTTAAAGTGCTAAGGCTTATAAAACAACACGTCACTAATAAAAATTTAGGGCCCATTCTTACTGTGACGATGAAGAATAAACAACAAATACAAACGTGTACATTAATAAATTAACAGGCGATTGTAGTAAGATTGATTTTCAGCGCTATACAAAGACAAATGTCAATCGTGTGAAATGCAACATATTAAACAAAGCTTGTTCAAATTGTAATGCAAGATTTGCGTTTCCTTGTATTTTTAATAACGATTGTGAAATGTAAACAGTAGTAATGTAACAGATGTAAATGGATAGAAAGTTAACATAGGAATCCAGTAACAGATGTACATTGGTACCGCTGTGTTCATGAACCAGGATCACAAAAATTCCAAAGACCCTAATGTGACGGACCGTTCTGACCAGCGGAACGGAGCCTGAAAAAAAAGGACGTTGAAACATTGGGGGAAATTTAAAATGGAAAGTTTAATTAAATTTTTGAAGAACTCAATGTGGCATGGGGGCATGAATGAAGCTATCCTAAATGAATGAAGGGAGGGTTAGTGGATAGTACTGCAGCCGTGCTAGTGGGGCAGGGAGGGTTAATACATAACCAATCTTCTGTAGTAGCCAGGGGTAAAGGCTTCCGTCTTCTTCCTGGTCATGTGAGTACATGACCCGGTGTATAATCACAGTGGAAGAAGAGGAAACCTCTATCGACAGCTGGTGCTGAAGCTAGGAATGTACTTGTTGATGGATAAAAGATTTAAAAAATTATTATCAATATCAAATTTGTATGAGAACACAGCAAGAACTGGACCATGTGGATCAGGTGAAGCGGAAAAAAAATCCACTCACCAGATCACTTTAGTCCAAACTGGAACTGAAAACATGTACTAACTGTGGAAAAAATATATTATTATAAAGGCCGTGTGTAATCACTCGTAAATAATGAACTTGATATTTTGAATGTTGAATAAGCAAAAGAATGAATTTAGATTGAACACAGCTTCTACAGCATACTTTGGTAGGATATCTACTTTATTCATATAAGTGATGTGTGAATTGTGAATGAAGATCTTCTACAAAACCTAGCTGATTTTGAAGAAATATGAATCTTTACAAGCACATGAATACTTCAACTGGATGGTGCTACAATCCTTATGTGCATTAAAATTAAATATAAAAAACAAAAACAAAATGGACCCTTGAACATATGCACATGAAAAATTATCAATCCAACACCATAAATTCTGCAGCTAGATCGTTGCTAGGACGAAATCCTGTATAACGACTGTGTGGGTCTGGAAATGCGTGTCGCACCATTTTGACAACGCAGGAGGGTATTGGTCTCCGATCTCCTTTGGATAAACATCCGTGGACCCAACCTGTGAACGCTCGGTACACAGCTTTGCGTAGTCTTCTACAATAGATATAAAAAAACAATAATTAATAAACATTTTTATTAAATATAAATTTTTTCCAGCGGTCCGTGTTTTGTAAAACTTGGGATCAGGAATTAATTTTTTTTAAAGCTTCTCTTTGTCAGGCAAACAGCGATATTTGAAATAAACATTACAATAAAGCTACGGGGAGCAAGCGCTACAACAAGGACCTGTACAGGAGAAGGGACGGTGTATGGGACACAGAGCCTCCCTGTCTTTAGGTGAGTATTTGATATTTTTTTTGTTTTGTTTTTTTACATGGGTTCACTAAAGCTTTTTTTTTTGATTCGTAAACCAGAATTCTGATTTGAAAAAAAAAATATTTTTTCAGATCTACAATTGCTAATAACAATACACTGTAGAGATTTATATACTAACCTGTTTCGATCTTTATTTTCTGGATTCACTGGGTTACAATTATTGGTCAGAAAAAGAAAAATCTGGGCCCATTCCTCATTGGCACATAGTTGAGGAAACATTGGATGCTGGGTAATGCATGTCAAGTTCACCATCATTACATTTACATTTGGTATTTCGGAACAACACACCGACTCCATACCGGTTGGCATGTTTACACAATTCTGGCACGTGCACCAGCCAGTATGGCCTATCTTGTGCCTGTCATAATCGTCAAAATGGTTTGGATTTGTTCGATCCCGAATTGGATTTACTGGAAAGCTGTCACTGGATTGATCCTGGCCACTCATCTGCCTCATTCTGGCATGTAAATGTGCTATCTGAAAAAATAATAATAAATACAATGGTCACATAACACCTCTATACAGGTCCCAGCCAGCTTACGCACGCCTAACTTACAAAGAGCCCATTCAAATAGGTTTGACGTTATTTTTTATTCAAGGGAGAAGGTTCAAGAAGTGGATTAACAATCACACCAAGTGACCAGCAAAACCATTAGACTCACCCACAAACGAGTCAAACACTATCTGTCCTCCTATCGGTGAATCATGCTCCCTCTAGCATCGTTCATTAACCTATCCTATATGTCATGTCACATACAGCTTCCTTTACGTGACATGACAGTCTTAAAGCAAAGCGATGCTGTATTGATAGAGGGAGCAGGCTGTAGAGTGGGTCGAAGGACAGGGTTGTACTCCAGCTGGTAGGTGAGTCCAGCTCCGCTGGAAGGGGGCATGTGGATGTTATGGCACATGGGTGAGAAAACGGAGGAAATTATGTAGAACAAAAATCGAGCAACATGGGCGGACAAACAGGAACGGAGGGGAGGGTGAGTTTTTGGGGTTTGGTATAAAAACTAACATTTAACGCAGTTTGATGTCCTTTTTTTATTTATCATGTACTGTAGGGGAAGTGGCTATACTTTGTGTTCTGCACATAAGAAATATAATTTTTAAAATTGTAAGGAACAAAAGATAATTGTCTTACCCGTTCTGCACGTGTCTCTCCTTGACGATTTGTAGAGGGCCCAGCTTGTTGTGAT
Organism: Hyperolius riggenbachi; assembly: GCF_040937935.1. Taxonomy (NCBI): domain Eukaryota; kingdom Metazoa; phylum Chordata; class Amphibia; order Anura; family Hyperoliidae; genus Hyperolius; species Hyperolius riggenbachi. Next base: position 147,334,089 of record NC_090647.1, on the reverse strand, counting down.
GCCATTTTAAAAGAAATTCAAATGAAATCCAAAAGAACAAGTTCTAAGAATCAAAAACATAAAATAAATAAATATTAGTTTTCTTAAAAAATAGACTATGATTAACAGCTGTCGCTATGCCAGCAGCAGTAACAACAACTGATTATCAACCGCCACTCTGCCAGCAGCACTAACAGCCACTGATTAGCAGCCCTTACTGTGCCAGCAGCAGTAAAAACCACTGAGTATCAGTCACCACTGTGCCAGCAGCAGTATAAGTCACTAATTAGCAGCTGCCACTGTGCCAGCAGCAGTAACAGCCACTGATTACCAGTCGCCACTGTGCCAGCAGCAGTAACAGCCACTGATTACCAGTCGCCACTGTGCCAGCAGCAGTAACAGCCACTGATTACCAGTCGCCAATGTGACAGCAGCAGTAACAGCCACTGATTACCAGTCGCCACTGTGCCAGCAGCAGTAACAGCCACTGATTACCAGTCGCCAATGTGGCAGCAGCAGTAACAGCCACTGATTACCAGTCGCCACTGTGCCAGCAGCAGTAACAGCCACTGATTACCAGTCGCCACTGTGCCAGCAGCAGTAACAGCCACTGATTACCAGTCGCCAATGTGCCAGCAGCAGTAACAGACACTGATTAACAGTCGCCAATGTGCCGGCAGCAGTAACAGACACTAATTCTCTGCCGCCACGGTGCAAGCAGCAATAACAGCCACTAATAATTATTTACCTCTGTGACAGCAGCAGTGTAAGACACTAATTAGCAACTGCAACTCTGTAAGCAGCAGTAACAGCCACTGATTATCAGCCACCACTGTGCCAGCAGCAGTAACAGCCACGGATTACCAGTCGCCACTGTGCCAGCAGCAGTAACAGCCACTGATTACCAGTCGCCAATGTGCCAGCAGCAGTAACAGCCACTGATTACCAGTCGCCAATGTGGCAGCAGCAGTAACAGCCACTGATTACCAGTCGCCACTGTGCCAGCAGCAGTAACAGCCACTGATTACCAGTCGCCACTGTGCCAGCAGCAGTAACAGCCACTGATTACCAGTCGCCACTGTGACAGCAGCAGTGTAAGACACTAATTAGCAACTGCAACTCTGTAAGCAGCAGTAACAGCCACTGATTATCAGCCACCACTGTGCCAGCAGCATTATAAGCCAATGTTTAGCAGCTGCCGCTGAGCCAGCAGCAGTAACAGCCACTGATTACCAGTCGCCAATGTGCCAGCAGCAGTAACAGCCACTGATTACCAGTCGCCACTGTGCCAGCAGCAGTAACAGCCACTGATTACCAGTCGCCAATGTGCCAGCAGCAGTAACAGCCACTGATCATCAGTCGCCACTTTGCCAGCAGCAGTAACAGCCACTGATTACCAGTCGCCACTGTGCCAGCAGCAGTAACAGCCACTGATTACCAGTCGCCACTGTGCCAGCAGCAGTAACAGCCACTGATTACCAGTCGCCAATGTGCCAGCAGCAGTAACAGACACTGATTAACAGTCGCCAATGTGCCAGCAGCAGTAACAGACACTGATTAACAGTCGCCAATGTGCTAGCAGCAGTAACAGACACTAATTCTCTGCCGCCACGGTGCAAGCAGCAATAACAGCCACTAATAATTATTTACCTCTGTGACAGCAGCAGTGTAAGACACTAATGAGCAACTGCAATTCTGTAAGCAGCAGTAACAGCCACTGATTATCAGCCACCACTGTGCCAGCAGCATTATAAGCCAATGTTTAGCAGCTGCCGCTGAGCCAGCAGCAGTAACAGCCACTGATTAGCAGCCACCACTGTGCAAGCTGCTGTAAAAGCCAGTGATTAGCATTAGCTACAAAAGATTTGAAATGGAGACTAACCAATGCAAGGCAAGAGCGCTAAACGATACATACAGTGGAGGAAATAATTATTTGACCCCTCACTGATTTTGTAAGTTTGTCCAATGACAAAGAAATGAAAAGTCTCAGAACAGTATCATTTCAATGGTAGGTTTATTTTAACAGTGGCAGATAGCACATCAAAAGGAAAATCGAAAAAATAACCTTAAATAAAAGATAGCAACTGATTTGCATTTCATTGAGTGAAATAAGTTTTTGAACCCTCTAACAATAAAAGACTTAATACTTAGCGGAAAAACCCTTGTTTGCAAGCACAGAGGTCAAACATTTCTTGTAATTGATGACCAAGTTTGCACACATATTTTAGGAGGAATGTTGGTCCACTCCTCTTTGCAGATCATCTCTAAAGGCTCATACACACGGGGTACGGCCGTCGCCGCAACCACGTGGCACGCGCGTGTTGCGGCGACGGTTCGTCCGTGTGTATGACGCGCGCGCCCCGAACCGTCGCCCGTCGGAGCTGTCGCCAGGCGATTGACATGTTCAATCGCCGGCTACAGCCGTCGCCGCAACATCGCCGGAACTGTCGCTAGCCCCGCATGTGTACCAGCTACCCACACACAGTACACGGAGCATCCGGCGGGGGGGAGGAACCTCGGCGACAGCTTCCGCCGCATCGCTAATCCCTCTGCTGCCGTGTGTATGCAGAGGGACTTGGCGACGAGCTGTCGCCGAACTGTCTCCGAACTGTCGCGCACACGCTCCCGTGTGCAGCGACAGCTACAATTGTCCCCCCGTGAGTACTTAACTTAAATCCCTAAGGTTTCTAGGCTGTCTCTGTGCAACTCTGAGCTTGAGCTCCCTCCATAGGTTTTCTATTGGATTAAAGTCCGGCGACTGACTAGGCCACTCCATGACCTTAATGTGCTTCTTCTTGAGCCACTCCTTTGTTGCCTTTGCTGTATGTTTTGGGTCATTGTCGTGCTGGAACACCCATCCACGACCCATTTTCAGTTTCCTGGCAGAGGGAAGGAGGTTGTCGTTCAGGATTTCACGATACATGGCTCCGTCCATTTTCCCGTTAATGCGATTAAGTTGTCCTGTGCCCTTAGCAGAAAAACACCCCCAAAGCAAAATGTTTCCACCCCCATGCTTGACGGTGGGGACGGTGTTTTGGGGTCATAGGCAGCATTTTTCTTCCTCCAAACACAGCGAGTTGAGTTAATGCCAAAGAGCTCTATTTTGGTCTCATCAGACCACAGCACCTTCTCCCAGTCACTCACAGAATCATTCAGGTGTTCATTGGCATACTTCAGACGGGCCTGCACATGTGCCTTCTTGAGCAGGGGGACCTTGCGAGCCCTGCAGGATTTTAATCCATTGCGGTGTAATGTGTTTCCAATGGTTTTCTTGGTGACTGTGGTCCCTGCTAATTTGAGGTCATTCACTAACTCCTCCCGTGTAGTTCTAGGATGCTTTTTCACCTTTCTCAGAACCATTGACACCCCACGAGGTGAGATCTTGCGTGGAGCCCCAGAGCGAGGTCGATTGATGGTCATTTTGTGCTCCTTCCGTTTTCGAACAATCGCACCAACAGTTGTCACCTTCTCTCCCAGCTTCTTGCTAATGGTTTTGTAGCCCATTCCAGCCTTGTGCAGGTCTACAATTTTGTCTCTGACATCCTTGGATAGCTCTTTGGTCTTTCCCAAGTTGGAGAGTTTGGAGTCTGCTTGATTGATTTATTCTGTGGACAGGTGTCTTTTATACAGGTGACTAGTTAAGACAGGTGTCCTTAATGAGGGTGACTAATTGAGTAGAAGTGTCTAACCACTCTGTGGGAGCCAGAACTCTTAATGGTTGGTAGGGGTTCAAAAACTTATTTCACTCAATGAAATGCAAATCAGTTGCTATCTTTTATTTAAGGTTATTTTTTCGATTTTCCTTTTGATGTGCTATCTGCCACTGTTAAAATAAACCTACCATTGAAATGATACTGTTTCTGAGACTTTTCATTTCTTTGTCATTGGACAAACTTACAAAATCAGTGAGGGGTCAAATAATTATTTCCTCCACTGTATATATATATATATACACATATATATATACACATATATACACACACACACATATATATATATATATATATATATATATATATATATATATATATATATATACACACACACATATATATATATATATATATATACACATACATACATACATACATATATATATATATATATATATATATATATATATATATATATATATATATATATATATATATATATATATACATACATATATACATATATATATATATATATATATATACATATATACATATATATATATATATATATATATACATATACATATATATATATACATATATACATATATATATATATATATATATACATATACATATATATATATATATATATATACATATACATATACATATATATATATATATACATATACATATATATATATATATATATATACATATACATATACATATATATATATATATATATATACATATATATATATATATATATATATATATATATATATATATATATATATATATATACACATATACATATATATATATATATATATATATATATATATATATATATATATATATATACACAAATACATATATATACATATATATATATACACATATACATGTATACATATATATATATATATATATATATATATATATATATATATATATATATATATATATATATAGATAGATAGATAGATAGATAGATATACACACAAATACATGTGGGCCATTGCACATATAGAGGGAATGGTTTTACTAGTGTTTACTGACGCCATCATAAATTCATTTACATACAGATAGTCTTTGACATGCTGTAGCTCATAGCCGGCCAGTGTGGGGATTGAGAAATATATATGAATAATTGCTCATTAGTGAAGGCCCTTTCATACCTTCACATGTGTGTCAGGGCGGCAGCTCCGTACACTCTTCAGCGCTGTACTGGACGCGCGCGCTCCTGACGATAGACGTGAGCGCGCGCGCACTGTCCCTGGCACGCGCAACCCAAGTCTCCTATGTCTCGCGCTATTTTATCGGCGCAGGAGACTTGGAGAATTTAGGACGTAAGAGGCCGCCAGCCCGGAAGATGAAGCAAAGGTCGGCGGCCATCTTGGATACAAACAGAGCAGATATCATGCTCTAGTGCACGAACGGGGGGCGGTGGTGCGGCGAAAATGAGCAAAGGTACATGTCTGTTCAAATCTATACATTTGTGTGTAATTTAAAAAAAAAAATCAGATAAGGTTAACAATGGCTTTAAGAAAAGCAGCAAAGAAGCCACTTCTCTCCCAATAAAAACATCAGGGACAGATTGATCTTCTGCAGAAAGTATGGTGAATGGACTGCTGAGGAATGGGGCAAAGTCATATTCTCCGATGAAGCGCCTGTAACGATCAGTGTCGTAACAGATGATCGGATAATGCTCACTCAGAACAGTAGTCAGTAAGAACACAGATATCTGATTATGTGGTGATCTGCGGTATCACCAATAGTACAGATAGAAAACGTAAACCTTTTTGCACAAGTGTGGTGATTGGTGCAAACAATAATACAGGAATACTTCTTCCGTGATAGCCTTTGGAGACTGAGGCTTTCACTGGACAGAGAGCCTTCTAAGTGATAACCCTTGAAGGCTGGGGCTTTCACTTGGCAGACAGTGGTCGTACAGGCGGGGTCGGCAACGGGTCAGACAGTAGCGGCACGGAAACGTCAGGCAAATCATAGTTACAAAACAGGCAAGAGGTCGGCAGCGGGTCGGGCAATAACGGTACAGAATCATCAGGCAAATCGTAGTCGGTTTTCAAGCAATAAGTCGGCAGCAAATCTAATAGGCAGAAGTACAAAACCAGAAGGCAGAAGCGAGGTCAGAGGTCAAGCAAAAGGCCATAGACAGAAATACAATAAATAGCAATTATAATTATAGCTATCAAAAATCCTAAGCGAAGTGTGACTCCCCGGGGTCCTGCCAGATCAGCACACTAGGAACTGACTAGAGGTCTGAGAGCTAGCACAATGAAGTATTTGCAACAACAGACAAGGAGCAAATGACGGGCAGATCTTTATATCCTAAGGATCATTCAACGGCGCCGCCCAGAAGCCCAGCCAATCAGTGACCTGGGAGCTGTCAGCTGACCGGCTTTCTGGCCGCATAAGAGCGGCGGCGATCTGCGCGCGCGCGAGCCTGGCGCTCGCCATATGTAACAGAAGACCCGGACCTCCCCGTAGCCGACGGGAGGCCCGGGGACGCCGCGGCGGAACATGCCGTGTGTTCAGATGCGGAAGCGGTTTCGCCGCTATCCGCATCAATGGTGACAGCTCCTTTCCGATTGTTTGGGGCATCTGGAAGAAGGCTTGTCAGGAGAAGAAAAGGTGAGCACTACCATCAGTCCTGTGTCATGCCAACAGTAAAGCATCCTGAGACCATTCATGTGTGGGGTTGCTTCTCATCCAAGGGAGTGGGCTCACTCACAATTTTGCCAAAAACACAGCCATAAATAAAGAATGGTAGCAAAACACCCGCAACAGCAACTTCTTCCAACAATCCAACAACAGTTTGGTAAAGAACAATGTATTTTCCAGCACGATGGAGCACTGTGACATAAGGCAAAAATGAAATCTAAGTGGCTCGGGGACCAAAACGTAGAAATGTTGGGTCCATGGCATGGAAACTCCCCAGATCTTAATCCCATTGAGAACTTGTGGTCATTTCTCATGAGGCGAGTGGACAAACAAAAACCAACTAATTCTGAGAAACTCAAAGAAGTGATTATGAGAAAATGAGTTGCTATCAGTCAGGATTTGGCCCAGAAGTTGATTAAGAGCATGCCCAGTTGAATTGCAGAGGTCCTGAAAAAGAAGGGCCAACACTGCAAATACTGACTTTTTGCATAAATCTCATGTAATTGTTAATAAAGACTTTGAAACGTATGAAGTGCTTATATTTATATCTAAGTACATCACATAAACAATTGAAACAAAGAGGCCACTCTGCAGTGTTAGGGAGTCTTGCCTTTGACTCCTTACTGAATAGGTACTGACCCTAGCCCCCCCTCCCCCCACAATTACAATACCTGATGCCTAACGCCCTACCCGATATCTTAACCTAGCCAAACACCCCCCAACCTGACACCTATCGCCACCGCACAAACACCCTACATGATGCCTAACTCTAACCATCCCCCCCAACACACACACAAACACCCTACCAAATGCTTGACCTTAACCCCCCTCCCCCCATAAACATTCTACCTGACACCTAATGCAACCCTCCCCTGCACAAACACCCTACCTGATGCCTAACCGTAACCATCCTCCCCGCACAAACACCCTATCCAATGCTTTACCCTAACTGAACACCCCTTCCAACACCCTACCTGACACCTAAAGCCACCGACCCGCACGAACGCTGTAACGATTGTGGAATCGTATTCGCGGTCAGCGCACCAGACGTGCGCTGACGCGGCGGATTTCCTCCACAAGCGTATATTTGAGGACACCCAGGCTAGGTGCTATGCACCCGCAGAGGGCAATTCCCTCTGGCAGATGGCGCTGTGGAGTGCAGGTGAACACAGTCGCTGCACAGCCACAGATGCCAGACGGGAATTGTACAGATCCAGGACAAGGTACGATCAGGCAGGGCTGGATAGCCCACAAGAAACAGAGCAAAGGGACAGAACCAATGTGTTTCCACCAAACTAGTCGCCACCCAGCGACGGTGAACACACAACGGCGGAAACGAAGTGGGAATGCAATCGCAAGAATGGCGATTGCCAACAGAGACACAAGACTGAGCAAAACAGGGCACGAGGGTAGCAAAGGCACAGCAAATAATACAATGAGGAGATACGGAAAATAACAAACGCTAGCTAACCGCGAACACCGCACTCATTCGCAACAGTGCACGCGGTTATGCGCGGTCTCCACGTGATAAGCACAATAGAGACAAGCACGCCTACCTAACCATTAACAGACAAACATGAAACAGAGGACGCGAGCGCTTGCTTAACGGTTACCTCACCGAGCCTCCAGCAAGCGTAGCAGACAAGACAGGCACACGAAAACAGGGACAAGCGAGAGATAGGATCCACAGCACTAGCGAAAAGTGGCTAGCGCGATCCAGGTACAGAGTAGCAGAACAGAAGGATCCCCAGCGCTAGCGAAAAGTGGCTAGCGCGATCCCAGAAGACAGAACAGAAGGATCCCCAGCGCTAGCGAAAAGTAGCTAGCGCGATCCCAGAAGACAGAACAGAAGGATCCCCAGCGCTAGCGAAAAGTAGCTAGCGCGATCCCAGAAGACAGAACAGAAGGATCCCCAGCGCTAGCGAAAAGTAGCTAGCGCGATCCCAGGAGACAGAACAGAAGAGATAGCTGGTAGCAACCGCTGCACCAGCTATACTCCAAGAACAGAGATCAGAACCGTTTCCTGTCGACCACCGTTGGGACAGGACAATGGCAACAGAACAAACAAACAGATAATACAACCTGACTGGGCTAGAAGGGGAGCCTAAAGCAACCCCCAGGAATTAACTATACTAGATACCAACGGCTGACACTCCAGCAGTGTCCATCAGGAACAGACCATGGAAGGGAAATGACCAGCAAAGCCTTCTGGGAAACATAAAGCTCTTATAGTGCCAGTCATCAAAGAAGGCAGGTAGGGGATTTGCATAACGAATGTATGCAAATTCCCCAGCAAGAGAACAGACCGGAACTTGCAATGGAAAGACAGGTCTCTGTTCCAGAGTCCTGCAGCATGCAAACCTAAACAATGGTCAAAAGGCTGCCTGCCTGCGCAGGCAGCTGAGCGGATTCTCACAAACGCCCTACCTGATGCCTAACCATCCCCCACACACAAACACCCTACCTGATGCCTAACACCCTCCCCCCCACAAACACCCTACCTGACACTTAATGCCACCGCCCCGCACAAACACCCTACCTGATGCCTAACTCTAATCATCCCCCCCAACACACACACAAACACCCTACATGATGCCTAACCCTAAACCCCCTCCCCCCACAAACATCCTACCTGACACCTAATGTCACCCTCCCCCCGCACAAACACCCTACCTGATGCCTAACCCTAACCACCCCCGCCCAAACAGCCTACCTGACACCTAACGCCACCGACCCGCACAAACACCCTACCTGAAGCCTAAACCTAATCATCCTCCCGGCACAAACACCCTACCTGTTGCCTTACCCTAATCATCCCCCTCACACAAACACCCTACCTGATGCCTAACTCTAATCATCCCCCCAACACACACACAAAAACCCTACATGATGCCTAACCCTAACCCCCCTCCCCCCACAAACATCCTACCTGACACCTAATGCCACCCTCCCCACGCACAAACACCCTACCTGATACCTAACCACCCCGACCAAACATTTCACCAGAAAATTAACGCAATGCGGGCAAACATTTCACCAGAAAAGAAACGCAATGCGGGCAAACATTTCACCAGAAAAGAAACGCATTGCGGGCAAACATTTCACCAGAAAAGAAACGCAATGCGGGAAAACATTTCACCAGAAAAGAAACGCAATGCAGGCAAACATTTCACCAGAAAAGAAACGCAATGCGGGCAAACATTTCACCAGAAAAGAAACGCAATGCAGGCAAACATTTCACCAGAAAAGAAACGCAATGCGGGAAAACATTTCACCAGAAAAGAAACGCAATGCGGGCAAACATTTCACCAGAAAAAAAACGCAATGCGGGCAAACATTTCATTAGAAAAGAAATGCAATGCGGGCAAACATTTCACCAGAAAAGAAAAACAATGCAGACAAACATTTCACCAGAAAATTAACGCAATGCGGGCAAACATTTCACCAGAAAAGAAACGCAATGCGGGCAAACATTTCACCAGAAAAGAAACGCAATGCGGGCAAACATTTCACCAGAAAAGAAACGCAATGCGGGCAAACATTTCACCTGGAAAAAAAAAAACACAATGCGGGCAAACATTTCACCAGAAAAGAAACGCAATGCGGGCAAACATTTCACCTGGAAAAGAAACGCAATGCGGGCAAACATTACACCTGGAAAAAAAAACGCAATGCGGGCAAACATTTCACCTGAAAAAGAAACGCAATGCGGGCAAACATTTCGCCTGGAAAAGAAACGCAATGCGGGCAAACATTTCACCTGGAAAAGAAACGCAATGCGGGCAAACATTTCACCTGAAAAAGAAACGCAATGTGGGCAAACATTTCACCTGGAAAAGAAACGCAATGCGGGCAAACATTTCACCTGGAAAAGAAACGCAATGCGGGCAAACATTTCACCTGAAAAATAAACGCAATGCGGGCAAACATTTCACCTGGAAAAGAAACGCAATGCGGGCAAACATTTCACCTGGAAAAGAAACGCAATGCGGGCAAACATTTCACCTGGAAAAGAAAGCATTTACTCACCTGGCAGAAGTCTCCGGCCTCTGGCGCGCTGCTCCCGGGATCACCTTCCTCCTGAAGTCTCCCGCGCTGACAACCTGGCAGAGCAGGGCTACGGCAAGATGGCGCCCGAAGCCCTGTACTGGAGACAAATAGTCTCCAGTACAGGGCTCCGGCAGCCATCTTACCGTAGCCCTGCTCGCCTGCCGGTGTTGGAACAGACACCGGAAGAGGAGGCTGGAGCGGGGCTGCGGGCAATGAACTGGCACGGCGTCTATAGACGCCGCTGCCAGTTCATAAGGATAGAGTGGCCAGAGTCCCGAGGCCGGGACGTCCCGCTGCTGAAAGCGGGACGTTTCCCGGGACCTCATGCAGCCTGGGACAGCGGGCCCCGAATCCGGGACGTGTCCCGGGCAATCCGGGACGTCTGGTCACTGTGATATGTGAGGAGAGGTCAGTGGTCAGTGTTGGTGCCAGGGAGAGTTGAGGTCAGTGTGGATACTAGGGAGGGGGGAGGTCAGTGTGGGTGTGGTGGGGATATGTGAGGAGATGTCAGTGTAGGTGCCAGGGATAGTTGAGGTCAGTGTGGGTACTAGGGAGGGGGGGGTCCAGTGTGGGTGTAGGGTGATATGTGCGGAGAGGTCAGTGGTCAGTGTTGGTGCCAGGGAGAGTTGAGGTCAGTGTGGGTACTAGGGAGGGGGGAGGTCAGTGTGGGTATGGTGGGGATATGTGAGGAGATGTCAGTGTAGGTGCCAGGGATAGTTAAGGTCAGTGTGGGTACTAGGGAGGGGGGAGGTTAGTGTGGGTGTGGTGGGGATATGTGAGGAGATGTCAGTGTAGGTGCCAGGGATAGTTGAGGTCAGTGTGGGTACTAGGGAGGGGGGAGGTCAGTGTGGGTGTGGTGGGAATATGTTAGGAGATGCCAGTGTAGGTGCCAGGGAGAGTTGAGGTCAGTTTGGGTACTAGGGAGGGGGGAGGTCAGTGTGGGTGTTGTGAGGATATGTGAGGAGATGTCAGTGTAGGTGCCAGGGAGAGTTGAGTTCAGTGTGGGTACTAGGGAGGGGGGGGGGGGTCCAGTGTGGGTGTAGGGTGATATGTGAGGAGAGGTCAGTGGTCAGTGTTGATGCCAGGGAGAGTTGAGGTCAGTGTGGGTACTAGGGAGGGGGGAGGTTAGTGTGGGTGTGGTGGGGATATGTGAGGAGATGTCAGTGTAGGTGCCAGGGAGAGTTGAGTTCAGTGTAGGGTCTAGGGAGGGGGGAGGTCAGTGTTGGCATGGTGGGGCAATGTGAGAAGATGTCAGTGTAGGTGCCAGGGATAGTTGAGGTCAGTGTAAGTACTGGGAGGGGGGTCGGCGTGGGTGTGGTGGGGATATGTGAGGAGCGGTCAGTTTTAGTGCCAGTAAGAGTTAAGGTCAGTGTTAGTACTGGGGAGGAGGGAGGTCGGTGTGGGGGGATATGAGAGGAGAGGTCAGTGTGGGTGCGTTAGTTTGGGTACTGGGGGGAAAGATCAGTGCTGGAGGGGGAGAGGTCAGTGTGGGTGCTGGGGAGGGAGAGGTCAGTGTGGGTGCTGGGGGGAGGTCAGTGTGGGTGTGAGGGAGATATGTGAGGAGAGGTCAGTGTGGGTGCTGGGGGGGAGGTCAGTGTGGGTGTAGGGGGATATGTGAGGAGAGGTCAGTGGTCAGTGTGGGTGCCAGGGAGAGTTGAGGTCAGTGTGGGTACTAGGGAGGGGGGAGGTCAGTGTGGGTGTGGTGAGGATATGTGAGGAGATGTCAGTGTAGGTGCCAGGGAGAGTTGCGTTCAGTGTGGGTACTAGGGAGGGGGGGGGGGGGGGGGGTCAGTGTGGGTGTAGGGTGATATGTGAGGAGAGGCCAGTGGTCAGTGTTGGTGCCAGGGAGAGTTAAGGTCAGTGTGGGTACTAGGGAGGGGGGAGGTTAGTGTGGGTGTGGTGGGGATATGTGAGGAGATGTCAGTGTAGGTGCCAGGGATAGTTGAGTTCAGTGTAGGTTCTAGGGAGGGGGGAGGTCAGTGTTGGTATGGTGGGGAAATGTTAGGAGATGTCAGTGTAGGTGCCAGGGATAGTTGAGTTCAGTGTGTGTACTAGGGAGGGGGGAGGTCAGTGTGGGTATGGTGGGGATATGTGAGATGTCAGTGTAGGTGCCAGGGATAGTTGAGGTCAGTGTAAGTACAGGGGGTGGGGGGTCGGCGTGGGTGTAGTGGGGATATGTGAGGAGCGGTCAGTGTTGGTGCCAGTAAGAGTTGAGGTCAGTGTGGGTACTGGGGGAAGGAGCCTGTCAGGGGAGGCACCATATTACCTACCTGAACCATATTCTACCTGAAGTGTTACGTATGTGGTGGGAGGAGTTTGTCGTAGTTAGTGGGCGGAGCTTACCGCGGATGAGGGGCGGGGCTTCTCCCGGCCGAGGGGCGGGGCTTCTCGCGGCGAGGAGCAGTGCCTAGTCCGACATCTCCATCTCCCTGCAGCTCGGGGTCACGTGACAGGCTCTGTGCTTCTCCAGTGACATCATACTCCTCATAGCATCCCATCACTGCCCCCTGGAGGCATCAACTAGCATTACACGTGTCTGCTAGAGACCACTCCTCCACTCCCAGCAGCGATCTCCGCTCTCTGCCTCCCTCTCACCCCCGCAATCTGCCCCCGAACAGCCGCCTCCCCGCCGCTAGCTCTGTGACCGCCAGGGGGCGCCCATGGATCGGGGGATTTCCACAAGAAAGCGGCGGTATTCCTCAGGGTTTCCTGTTCGGGTTAGAGATGGGAAGTTCGGATCTTTTCAATGATCCGGATGATTCGAATCGGATCATTGAAGAGATCCGGATCTTTGATCCGAATCTCGGATCATTTTACTACCGGAAGCATTCGGGGGTGAAATGAACAGCAGGACAGGTCTGTGGACAGGAGAAGGGGAGGGAGTGGACACACAGAGAAGGGGAGAAGATGGACAGAGGGCAGGGAGTGGACAGAGAAGGGAGGAGGGACGAGCAGAGAGCAGAAATGTTTGCACGTAATACCCACATGCTGAAGTCATATGCTTTACATATATTTCACCTATATGTTCATCTGTACACTTTGAAAGAAAAGGTCGCACAGTGAAAGAAAGCATTCCCAGAAGATAAGTGCAGCTGTTTAGTGCCGAGTGCAGGAGGATCATATAATTGCCCAGCAATCACAGTGCCTGCAAAGTTACTGAGCTGTGATGAGCCAAAAGTTTCCAATGTGTTCACTGTGCAGCACTGCGGAACAGACAGCCTATAATGAGCAGCACGTTATAGCCAGTATGTGTGCTCTACACATATCTGGCAGTGGCACCCATGTCCCCTCTCTCTTATCTACCTGTCTCCCTGCAAGGCTGCCTCCCATCCAACAGAGCGATCCCTGCTTCCAGGACCCCGCTGCCCGCTGAGAGGGGGCGTGTCGCTCCTGGCCCCACCCCTTTTGCGATCCGAATCGTTCATTTTGATGATTCGGATGATCGACTCATAAAATAGATTCGGATCAAAGATCCGAATCGTTCATGATCCGGACAACACTAGTTCGGGTCTTCAGGGTGAGGTACGGAGATGGAGAGGCAGCAGGGGTCCCGGGTTTGCGGGTCGCCGATCGCCTGAAAACCTGCAAGGAGGCCGGACAAGAAGCACAAGTCTGGCGCGCGGAGGATGTGTCTGTTCTCAACGTGGTCCTCTCTGTGGCTTTATAAGGAAGCTCCGCTGTAGGAGTGAGGCACTCGCCTCGAGACCTCTGTCGCTGATCGCAGCTCCGATGCCGCACACTGAAGAAGGAAGGAATGTTTTGGTAATTATTGTTTTTTTTTATATTATTTAAACAACAATCATAGAGTCACATATAAGGATTTCAATACAGCAATTATGGTAATTAAAGCGGTATATATAGTAAGTAGCCAGAGAGTAGGTATGTAACCAGCTATACCAAATGATATCGTAAATGACTGTTATATATAACTGTCAAATGGCTATAAAAAAAATGTGTGTGTGTGTGTGTGTGTGGCAAAGTTTTATTGAAAAGATAATCAAAGTCATTATATAAGAAAAGCCAGTGAGCCTCACGCAGGAACCAATACATCAGTGTGAATTATGAAAAGAGGTAAACAAATATGATCACATCCTTAGTTCAGAATAGACTATCAACGAAATGCAAACAATGCTGTTTTTTCCCCCACCTGATGACGTCACAATACTCACCTGGGTATAAATACAGGATGCTGGGATTACCTGATGACCTCACAATACTCACCTGGGTATAAATACAGGATGCTGGGATTACCTGATGACCTCACAATACTCAGCTGGGTATACATAGAGGATGCTGGTATTACTATCTGATGACCTCACAATACTCACCTGGGTATAAATACAGGATGCTGGGATTACCTGATGACCTCACAATACTCAGCTGGGTATACATAGAGGATGCTGGTATTACTATCTGATGACGTCACAATACTCACCTGGGTATAAATACAGGATGCTGGGATTACCTGATGACCTCACAATACTTAGCTGGCTATACATAGAGGATGCTGGTATTACTATCTGATGACGTCACAATACTCACCTGGGTATAAATACAGGGTGCTGGGATTAACTGATGACCTCACAATACTCAGCTGGGTATACATAGAGGATGCTGGTATTACTATCTGATGACGTCACAATACTCACCTGGGTATAAATACAGGATGCTGGGATTACCTGATGACCTCACAATACTCAGCTGGGTATACATAGAGGATGCTGGTATTACTATCTGATGACCTTACAATACTCACCTGGGTATCAGTACAGGATGCTGGGATTACCTGATGACCTCACAATACTCACCTGGGTATAAATACAGGATGCTGGTATTACCTGATGACCTCACAATACTCAGGTGGGTATCAGTCAGTACAGGATGCTGGGATTACCTGAGGACCTCACAATACTCAGCTGGGTATCAGTACAGGATGCTGGGATTACCTGATGACCTCACAATACTCAGCTGGGTATCAGTACAGGATGCTGGGATTACCTGATGACCTCACAATACTCAGCTGGGTATCAGTACAGGATGCTGGGAGCCTCTATCTTATTATTTATTTTTATTATTTAAACAACTCTTTTTATTATTTAAATAACAATCATATAGTCACATAAGGATCTCAATACAGCAATGATGGTAATTACAGCATGTATAGTAGCCAGAGAGAAAGTTATATAAACAAATATACCAAATTGTATCAGAAAGGACCTTTGCATATAACTGTCAAAAAGCTATAGCAGGGCTCTATGGAAGGAGTCATTGATGCTAGAGGTCTGCCGCTGATCGCAGCTAGGATGCCGCAAGAAGGAATATTTTAAAGTAATATTGTTTTTTAATTATTTAACACAAAGATCATAGAGTCACATTTTATATTTTTTTGTTTCAACGTTTTATTGAAGTGATAAGCAAAGTCATTTTATACACAAAACCCAACTGGCTTCATGCAGGAAGCGTTACATCAGAGTGAATTATGAAAAGAAGTAAACAAATATAATCAGGGTCGGACTGGGACACCAAGGGCCCACCAAGGAAGTTTCAGCCTGGGGCCCACCCCCCTCTCCTCCTCCTCCCTCCCCCCCCCTCCCCCCCCATTTTGGGCTCACATACACATGTACTCTAGAAATTGTGCATGACTTTATGGTAGGGAATAGATTGTGAGCAATTCTGAGGACAGTCTCCAATAGGGATATGTCTAAATGCGAAACTAAATGGGTGTCACCACGCACTGGAACATCGGCGTGGTCATGATGAGTCATGGGCAGACTTAAAAAAAAAAAATACAAAACACAAAATAAGTAGCGGCGTTATTCACAGAGATTAGGTCCGACCAGATACATTGTAGATAAAATATTCAAGTAGTTACATGCCTCATGATAATTCATCAAGTAGTCAAATGGCAGCAGATACCCCCACAAAATGCAATCAGGTTGACGGCAGATAACCCCACACAATGCAATCAGGTTGGTGGCAGATACCCCCACAAGATGCAATCAGGTTGACGGCAGATACCCCCACACAATGCAATCAGGTTGACGGCAGATACCCCCACAAAATGCAATCAGGTTGACGGCAGATACCCCCACAAAATGCAATCAGTTTGGCTGCAGATACCCCCACAAAATGCAATCAGTTTGGCTGCAGATACCCCCACACAATGCAATCAGGTTGGCTGCAGATACCCCCACACAATGCAATCAGGTTGGTGGCAGAGATACCCCCACACAATGCAATCAGGTTGGTGGCAGAGATACCCCCACACAATGCAAGTCCCCCCCAGCTTGGAAGGGGGGGCAGAGGGCACAGATCAGCGGGGAAGCCTCCCCCCCTCCCTCACCTAGGGCCCCCCCTTCCGCACACCCCCCTCCTCGAGAAGTGCAGCCAGCAGCGAGCGGAGAATAGCTTACCAGCTTCAGATGATGCTATCTCCGCTCCGCATGCCGCTGCTGCCCTGCTGGTCTCTGTCTCCTGTAGTGACGCTGTCCAATCACGCTCTAGCAGGAAGTACTGCGAGAGCGTGATTGGACAGCGTCACACACTACAGTCAGAGACCAGCAGGGCAGCGGCATGCGGACTCGGAGCGGAGATAGCATCATCTCTGTAGCTATTCTCCGCTCGCTGCTGGCTGCACTTCTGGAGGAGGGGGGTGCGCGGAAGGGGGGGCCCTAGGTGAGGGAGGGGGGGACGCTTCCCCCCCTCCCCGCCGCTCTGTGCCCAATTCCCCCCCTTCCAAGCTGTGCCCCCCTCCAGTGGCGTAGCTAGGGTGTTTGACACCCGATGCGGATAATTTACCAACAACCCCCCCCCCCCCCAAAAAGCAAAGCGCGCAGCGACAAAAAAAATGGGTGTGGACATGACATCACATGGGTGGGGGGTAATTGTAATGTAACTGTAACAGTAAGGCAGTGGGCTAATATAGGTAGCCAGAATAGTTTCCCTCAGCATAGGTTAGATAGGTAGGTGCCCCCAGTATAGGTTAGTTAGGTAGGTGCCTCCAATATAGGTAGCCAGTATAGTTGCCACCAGTAAAGGCTAGCAAGGTAGATGCCCCCAATACAGGTTACATAGGTAGCTGCCCCCAGTATAGGTTACATTGGTAGGTGCCTCCAGTATAGGTTAGATAGGTAGCTGCCCCCAGTATAGGTTAGATAGCTAGCAGGGTGAGAGGGCGGGCAGATAGCTAGCCGGGTGGGCAGATAGAAAAAAGGGGGAGGGGGAAGAAGTGGTGCGGTCATGGAAGAATTGGGTGTGGTCATGGACCAGAATGTGGGTGTAGTCATGGGTGGAGACAAATTTGCATGAATGGTGGGACATTAGATTAGGACAGTGGTGGCGAACCTTTTGAAGGCAGAGTGCCCAAACTGCAACCCAAAAGTCACTTATCTATTGCAAAGTGGCAACAGCAATTTAAACTAAATAAAAACGTTTTAACTCATACATGAACATTATGGAAAATCCAAGTTGAAAATAAACTGTGAAGATAAACAATTTCATCCATCCAACTCCTGAAAAATGTTTTTTTTTTTTTTTTTTTTTTTTTTTTTTAGAACCTCCCAGTTTTATTTTCTGTTTTAAAAAGTAGCTATTGTCTCATATGATGATGATTCAGCTTTTTCCATAGTCTCGCAGTTATCATGTGACCCTCAACAAGACAAATTCAGCAATCATGAGGTCCCCCATCAAGACAAAATCAGCAATCATGAGGCCCCTAACAAGACAAATTCAGCAATCATGAGGCCCCCAACATGACAAATTCAGCAATCATGAGGCCCCCAACAAGACAAATTCAGCAATCATGAGGCCCCAACAAGACATTCAGTAACCATGAGGCCCCCAACAAGACAAATTCAGTAACCATGAGGCCCCCAACAAGACAAATTCAGTAACCATGAGGCCTCCAAAAAGACAAATTCAGCAGTCATGAGGCACATAAATAAACAGCATTTCACATAAATAGGCAGAATGCCCCATTAATATGGTAGACACCTCTCACCTGGCTTCTGAATCTCCTCTACTGGCTGCTGTGCCAGGCAATACTGTTTTTGGCTGGATTGGTGATGATGTGTGGGCTGAAAGGCCTGGCGGTGATGCTGTGGCCGGCCTGGCGGTGATGCTGGGCTGTACTTGGCTGGTTGAAGTAAATGTTGGCCTGACTGTTGGTGGTGATGCTGTGGCCTTTTTGACAGTGATTCTGGGCTGGTTGGCTGGTGGTGATGCTGGGCTGGCCTGGATAGTTTAGGTAGTGACAGGTGCACCCTAGTTTAGGTAGCACCAGGAGCCTCCCAGCTTAGGTAGTGACAGGACCCCCAAGTTTAGGTAGCGACAGGAGCCCCCCAGTTTAGTTAGTGACAGATACCCCCCAGTTTAGGAAGTGACAGGAGCCCCCAGTGTTTGTAGTGACAGGTGCCCCCCAGTTAAGGTAGTAACAGGTGCCCCCCAGGGTATGTAGTGACAGGAGCCCCCAGTTTAGGTAGTGACAGGGCCCCCCAGTTCAGGTAGTGACAGGTGCCCCCAGTTCAGGTATTGACAGGCGCCCCCCCCCAATTCAGTTAGTGACAGGTACCCCCAGTTTAGGTATGACAGGAGCCCCCCAGTGTATGCAGTGACAGGGACCCCCCCCCAGTGTATGTAGTGACAGGAGCCCCTAGTTTAGGTAGTGACAGGGCCCCCCAGTATAGATAGACAGGTCTATAGGTGTCCCCAGTTTAAATAGCCAGATCTATAGGTGTCCTCAGTGGCAACGGAGAGAGAAGAGAAGCGGTGGGGAAGGGAGGACGTTTCCCCCTCCCCCTTCCCTCACCTTGGGGCTCCCCCTCTCTCGCTCCCCCCTTTAGAATTAAGTGATGCGGCAGGCAGCGCCGCTGTGCCTGCCGCTTCTTTTCTCTCTCCGCTGCCACCCCAGGGCGGGCGGGCCAGCCACGTCCGGGTAGCTGGGGGGGGGCAGCAGCTAGCCAGGGGAGTGCGCATGCCCCATTTTGCCCTATGTAGGGACGCCCATGGCATGGTAGGCAGATAGGTAGCCGGGTAGGCAGTTATGTAGCCGGGTGGGAGGGTAGGCAGATAGGTAGCTGGGTGGGCAGTTAGGTAGCCGGGTGGGAGGGTAGGCAGTTAGGTAGCCAGGTGGGCAGATAGGTAGCTGGGTGGGCAGTTAGGTAGCCGGGTGGGCAGTTAGGTAGCCAGGTGGGAGGGTAGGCAGATAGGTAGCTGGGTGGGTAGATAGGTAGCCGGGTGGGCAGATGGGTGGGAGGGTAGGCAGATAGGTAGCCGGGTGGGTAGATAGGTAGCCGGGTGGGCAGATAGGTAGCCAGGTGGGCAGATAGGTAGCCGGGTGGGAGGGTGGGCAGATAGGTAGCTGGGTGGGTAGATAGGTAGCCGGGTGGGAGGGTAGGCAGTTAGGTAGCCGGGTGGGCAGATAGGTAGCTGGGTGGGTAGATAGGTATCCAGGTGGGCAGATAGGTAGCCGGGTGGGCAGATAGGTAGCCGGGTGGGAGGGTAGGCAGTTAGGTAGCCGGGTGGGCAATTAGGTAGCCGGGTGGGAGGGTAGGCAGATAGGTAGCTGGGTGGGTAGATAGGTAGCCGGGTGGGAGGGTAGGCAGTTAGGTAGCCGGGTGGGCAGTTAGGTAGCCGGGTGGGCAGTTAGGTAGCCGGGTGGGAGGGTAGTCAGAAGGGTAGCCGGGTGGGAGGGTAGGCAGTTAGGTAGCCGGGTGGGCAGTTAGGTAGCCGGGTGGGAGGGTAGGCAGATAGGTAGCTGGGTGGGTAGATAGGTAGCCGGGTGGGCAGCCAGTTAGGTAGCCGGGTGGGTAGATAGGTAGCCGGGTGGGAGGGTAGGCAGTTAGGTAGCCGGGTGGGCAGTTAGGTAGCCGGGTGGGAGGGTAGGCAGAAGGGTAGCCGGGTGGGAGGGTAGGCAGTTAGGTAGCCGGGTGGGCAGTTAGGTAGCCGGGTGGGAGGGTAGGCAGTTAGGTAGCCGGGTGGGCAGTTAGGTAGCTGGGTGGGAGGGTAGGCAGAAGGGTAGCCGGGTGGGAGGGTAGGCAGTTAGGTAGCCGGGTGGGCAGTTAGGTAGCCGGGTGGGAGGGTAGGCAGTTAGGTAGCCGGGTGGGAGGGTAGGCAGAAGGGTAGCCGGGTGGGAATGTAGGCAGTTAGATAGCCGGGTGGGCAGTTAGGTAGCCGGGTGGGTAGCCAGTGGGGGCCCCGACTCCTATGCTCCCCCTCACCTGGGTGTCCCCCCTCCAATTACAAGCCGCGGGGATTGCAGCCCGACTGTTTTTTTTTTTTTTTCCCCTTAAAAAAAAACTATTTTCCCCGGGGGGGCCCCCTCCTATCCTCCCCATCCCTCACCTCGGAGGGCCCCCCTCCTGTTACGAGCGGCGGGTACAGCAAACTTCCGGCGAGGTAAAGCAGAAGATAGAGGTCCAGCTTCCTCCCAGTCGCTGTCTCCTTTGTAATTGCCGCGCACTAAACCAGGAAGCAGTGCGAGCTGCATAGAGGAGACAGCGTAGCCTGGGAGGCAGCTGGACCTCTATCTTCTGCTATACCTCGCCGGAACTTTGCTGTACCCGCCGCTCTACCGCCGCTCGTAACAGGAGGGGGGCCCTCCGAGGTGCTGGAGGGGGAGGATAGGAGGGGGCCCCCCCGGGGAAAATAGTTTTTTTTAAGGGACATAAAAAAAAAAAAAAAAAAAAAAAACAGTCGGGCTGCCCTCCCCGCGGCTCTCCCCTCCAGCGCACCCCTTCTAGGGGCCCCCAGGAGGAGGGGCAGTCGGGGCCCACCGATGGGACCGTTGGTGGTTCGGCGGCTCTGTCCGAGCCTGAATATAATCATTGCATTTAAATATCTATCCGAACAATAAGTATGCCTATTCACTAGGGTGCGTTCATAGCTGATAGCCCAGCAGCCCCACATTGTACTAAACATGTTAAAGGCTTCCTCATTTTGCCGTATCAAATTATTTTTGATAATATCAGAGAAATTCCTTCTTTTCGTTTTTGTTGTCACTAGTGAGGAGATGTTTCCGGCGGGTGCTGGGCAAAGCTTATGTTGGGTACACACAATGCAATTTCCCACCTGATTGACCGAAATCAAGTGATTATTTCCAACTTGTCCAATTGGCTCCCGATCGATAAAAGGATCGATTTTGTGCACTTATAATTGGAAAATTGATTGCTTTATTGATCGGGTGCACTTTGGACATGTACACATGATGCAACTTCCTGTCCGATCTAGTTTTGATCGGGCAGGAAATTGCATGTGTATACCCAGCATTTCAGTGGATTGTGGGCGGAGCTTCTCACAGCTGGGGGGGGGGTGGAGAAGTCTGTCAGTGGGAAGCACCATATTACCTGGTAGGTGGAGCTTCTCACAGCCTATTTCTTGAAAAAATAGATGTCTGGCCACCCAGAGCCCCCCCCTCTGCAGGTGACCATCTCCAGTGTTGGAGCCGCATCTGAGCCTCCAGTGCTGACATCCCCACCTCCCTGTAGCTCCGGGGTCACGTGACAGGCTCTGTGCCTCTCCAGTCACATCACACTCCTCATAGCTTACCATCACCGCCCCATGGAGGCTCCAAGTGGCATTACATGTGTCTGCCAAAGACCCCTCCTCCATCCGCAGCAGCGATCGCCCCCCTCTCACCATGCAATATGCCCCCGAACAGCAGCCTCCCCGCCACTAGCGCTATGACCGCCAGGGGGCGCCCATGGATCAGGGGATTTCCACATGAAAGTGGCAGTATTTCTCCGGGTTTCTTGTTCGGGTCTCTTGATCTCTGTGTGCCCTGTGTTGCTGGCTGGTGTGGAGTGGCATTGACTGGCGTCTTCAAGTTCTTGGGAGGGTCAGGTAAGAGGAAATCAGCGGTGGAGGACATGGGCGGCGGCAGCCATCGGTAGCTCAGAGTCACGTGGTCTTTTAGCTGAGCTGCCCACGTGACTCCGAAATTTGTAGCAGCTTCGGCAGGCGGCAGGCATTTGGCATCAGCGACGTTCCTGCTTTGCTACCGCCAGCAGAGAACGTCAGAAGAAATCAGTGGCTTGGGCAGGAGGAAGTCAGCGGCAGAGGACATCGGCGGTGGCGGCGGACATTGGTGGCTTGGAGTCACGTGGGCCATCAGCTGGAGCTGCCCACGTGACTCCGGTACTTGCATCGGCTTCGGAATGGCATGTGGCACCAGCAATGTCCCTTCTTCTCTACCACCGTCAGGAAAGTGGAGGACATCGGCGGTGGAGGACATCGGTGGGTCTGTGTCACTATCGTCCCTCTGGAAGACATCAGCGGCGGAGGACATTAGCAGCTCTGAGTCACATGGGCCATCAGCTGGAGTTGCCCACGTGACTCCAGTTCTTTCAGCGGCTCCAGCTCCAGGAGGCATACTTGCCACAGATGCCAGCACAGCACGGACAGACCGGACTGCAGGGGACCCGGGACACCATCACCATTAGCCCAGGATCAAATGCAGCCCAGCAGCATGCCTCTCCCCTAGGATTGGTGAGTATGAAACATGCATGTGTGTACATGTTGGAGGCAGGCATTGTGACTTAGTGATGTAGGTAGTGGAGGTTATTATAGCTTAGTGTAGGTAGTGGGGGCAGGCATTGTAGTTTAGTGTAGGTTGGATGGCATTGTAGTTTAGCGTAGGTAGTGGGGGCATTGTGGCTTAGTGTAGGTAGTGGGGGTATTGTGGCTTAGTGTAGGTAGTGGGGGCATTGTAGCTTAGTGTAGGTTTTGGGGGGCAGCGGTAGTAAGTATAATGTAGGTAATGGGGCAGCAGGAGTAAGTGTAGAGTAGTTAGTGTAGCTGGTGGGGCAATAAGGGTTAATGTAGGGTAGTTACTGGAGCAGCAGGGGTCAGTGTAGCTTAGCTAGAGACAGTTTGGAAAGAAAAGGACCCATACAATGCCCCTGGACCATAGACACTACAGGTTTAGTAGTTTTGGGGTTTTTTTCAGATTTGTGCCCTCTAAACCTAGGTGCGGCAAAAATCTGAAAAAAAAAACGTGTTTCCCCGAAAGTAGGCCTTCCCTTTAAAATAAGACCAATCCCAAATTCCTAGCATGCTCGAAATATAAGGCCTACCCCTAAAATAAGCCCTAGTGGTTGTGTAAGTCCCGTCCGTCTGCCCCCCTTCCCCCACTGCCACTTTACCTCCTGCTGACCCCCCCCCCCTCCTCCAGAAAGACGCATCCTCTTTCTTCACTGCCTGCCAACATACCGGTAATTCAAACCGCAGGACAGGTGATTTCCCCACTGCTGCTTTATTTCCTGCTGGCCCCGTTCCCCATTGCCCGCCGTCATAATTCAAACCGCTGATCAGCGGTAAACTGCGGTTAAGTCAGCTAGTTACACTGTAACAGCGCTTCCGTGTACAGGAAGTGAAATCTCTATTTACTTCCTGTTCATGGAAGTGCTGTTACAGTGTAACTAGCTGCCCTCGCTGCAGTTTACAGCTGATCAGCAGTTTGAATTATGACAGCGGGCAATGGGGAACGGGGCCAACAGGAAACAAAGCATCAGTGGGGAAATCACCAGTTTACTGCTGTCCTGCGGTTTGAATTACTGGTACAGTGAAGAGCGTGGATGGGACTTTATGGAGGAGGGGGTCATCAGAAGGTAAAGTGGTGGTGGGGGAATGGGGATCTTGCTACCCTAACCATATATAAGACCTCCCCGAAAATAAGAACTAGCACATCTTTTGAAGGAAAAAAAAATATAAGACTTTGGCCTCGATTCATAAAAGTGCTGTCGGGAAGGTAACATCGAGTGGGGAAACACCGCTGTCGGTATTTCCGCCTTCAGGGTGGTAATTCATAAAAATGTTGCTACTTGTGACAGGCGTGCGGAGATATTCCGCTGTAGGCAGGCGTTAGGCTGTCGGGAGACATGCGGAAACAGGAGAAGCAGGCGGAATCCCTCCGTGCGGTGTTCTCTCTGCAGCTGCTTGGGAGGTCTGTCCCATTCACTGCACTGTATTCCGCACGCTTCTCGCCACATCAGAGGTAGCGGTAATACCCGTCCGCATACCGCTACCTCTAATCTTTATGAATTGACATTTGTTACTTTTGCTATGATAATCACCGCGCAAGGCGGTGATTAATCACTCTGCTCGCGAATGTCGGCTTTTCATGCGGAAAAAGCCTTTATGAATACATATTTTGCTGTGTGGTCGGTAAAGTGAGCGGTTTTCTGCATTTCCGAATGCGGGAATGCTTTATGAATCGAGGCCAATGCCTTATTTTTGGGGAAACACGGTAGTAGCCAGAGAGAAAGTTATGTAAGCTGGTATACCAAATAATATCAGAAATGACGGTTATCTATAACTGTCAAATAGCTATTAAAAAAAGACCATAGAGTCACATATATATATTTTTTTTAGTTTCAACGTTTTATTGAAAAGATAAGCAGTCATTATATAGAAAAGCCAATTAACCTCACCCAGGAAGCATACATCAGTGTGAATTTGAAAGTGTATTATTGAAGTGTATTAAGTGTGAATTATGAGTGTAAACAAATGTAATCACATCCTTAGTTCAGAATAGACTATCAATGAAATGCAAACAATGCTGACGTGCTGTAAATTGTCTTTCCAGATGAAAAAAACTTGACTAATCAGTTACAGCTGTTTTTTTTCCCACCGCTACCTCACAACACTCAGCTCCGTATAGATAGAGGATGCTAGTGTTACCTGATGACGTCACAATACTCAGCTGGGTATAGCTAGAGGATGCTGGGATTACGTTATGACCTTATAATGCACAGCTGGGTATAGAGAATGCTGGGATTACCTGATGACCTCACAATACTCAGATCGGTATAAATAGAGGATGCTGGGAGTCTCTGGCTCATGCCCTCTCAGGTGGTGCTTTTCACTGCTTTTCTAGTCTGGATGAAGACTGGGGAAGAGGGAGGAATGGAAAGCAGTTCCTGGTCACTCTGCAGTATTGGAGGCTGGGTGCAGGATTCTGCAGAGAATACATCCTGTAAGGGCTGGTGCACACCAGAGCGGTTCTGAAGTGTTTTTTTAAATACTTGCAGGGGAAAAAAAAACTTGGCTAATGAAAGTGAATGGGATGGTGCACACCAGAGCGGTTCGTTTTTTCCACAAACTCGGGCTGCAGCATTTTTTAGATTTCTGAGTCGTTTCTGCCTCAATGTTAAAGTATAGGAAAGTGGAAACCGGCTCTGAAAAATGCTAGATCAGAGCGGTTTTCCAGACGTTTTTGTTACAGAAGCTGTTCAGTAACAGCTTTTACTGTAACAGTATTTGTAATCTGCTACACAAAAAACGCTAGGCATTCTGTAAGGCTTGGTGGTGTATTCTCCACAGTCAGCATGCAACGCATGAGCTGGCGTGGAGGAGGTACACACACTAGCACCAGGAAACAGGCTATCCCTAGTATAGTGGAGGGGAGGACTGACTCCAATAGGAGATTGTGGCGCACAGAGCCGGTGCAGATCTGACAGCCACAAACAATGCTTTCGTAATAACGTCTCAGCGCAAAGTAGCGCTGAGCGCACAAACCAGAACTGAGGAGATCAGGACAGGTAGACAGAATGAACGCTTGCTAGCTAGCGGCTACTTAGCGACAGCAAGCGTCCAAAACCAGACAGACTGGAATGAGGCAGCCAATGCGATGCGGCGATGGCGTGCCTCACAAAGACAGGACAGGATAGTCAGAAAATAGCAGGATTAAGATAGATGAACGTAACACAGATAAATATACAATAAGTATGTTTTCCTAGCGTATTACAATTACAGCTATCAATGAAACTATTTGTAACGTCTGACTAACATATGTATATATCGGCAATGAACCGATATATGACATAAGCAGGAACGCTGACTAGGAATGGAGTAACACAGGGAACAGGACTCAGAAGGATTCGCTATCTCTTTGCAGAGATGAACGCAATCCACAAACGGTAACAGAACAGGATTCAGAAGGATTCGTTATCTCTTCGCAGAGATGAACGCAATCCACAAACAGTAACAGAACAGGATTCAGAAGGATTCGTTATCTCTTCGCAGAGATGAACGCAATCCACAAACGGTAACAGGACAGGATTCAGAAGGATCCGTTATCTCTTCGCAGAGATGAACGCAATCCACAAACAGAACCAGGAGCAGGGTAACTACCTCAGCACGGGTGGTCACGGTACGCGCAACCTACCAAAACGTGCTGGAAAGCTGACTAACTGCACACAGGATATAAACAGTTCGTGTACGTATACATCAGCGACACTGATGTATCACGTAACACAAATACAAGGAAAATAATAAACGTGCTGGTATGCATATATATTGGCAATGAACCAATATATGATGCAAAGACCAGCAAAGTATCTTTATAACAAGAAACACGATCGGGGGCTAAAGCGACAGCAAGGCAGGCTTAAGCTGAAGCTATGAAAACCCAAGGAAACCCTGCAGGAAGCAGATCTTTATACTGAGGTCATCCAATGGGAGCAGACATGCAGATTCCCACACAGGTGAATGATAATCAGTCACAAGCTGACAGCAGGGAAAAACAGACAAAGCTATACAGCTTGCATGGAAATAGATCAGAACTGCCTGAGCTGCAGCACTACTTCCAGCAATAGCTGCTGCAGCAGCGATCATTACAGTACCCCCGCCTTTAAAAGTGGATTCCAGACGCTTTTCAAAACTGAAATTTCCAACAAAACAGTCTGACTGATAATTCATGATGACCGGGACAGCCCGGCAAGACCGAATTCCAGAATCAGTCCCCACAAGACTGGACCCATCAGAACCAGAACCTACAGAACCATGCCCATCAGTACTACAAGCCCCAGTGTGACACCCATCAGAACCATGATTTCCAGAAGAAAGCCCTCCGAAACTCCCTGAGCGATACCCACCGCCTTCCAGGAACCGTTCAGAAACGCCAAAGCCTTTGCAATGCCCACCGGTACTGTCTTTACCAACACAAAACCCACTGTTGAACCAGTCCAAGGCACCAGGACAAGTTTTCTCAGAGACCTCCCAGAACACCTTGAAGCTCCAAAGAGATCCCCATAGGTCAGAATGCCCCTTAGGCTCACATGGAGAACTATCAAGAACCCCTATGGAACCTAGGGCAATTCCCGAGTCAGGGCCACAAGGACAAACATCAATATCAGGGCTTTCCGGGACCAGAACCATCTCTGGGCATGCAGGCAGACTGGCAACATCAGAACATGTTCCCACTAAGGAAGCATCAGAGCACGCTAACACCTTAAACACACTTGGGCATTCTGGCACACAAAGAACATCTGGGCACACTGGCACAAGAGAAACCTCTGGGCATGTCAAGGAACTGTGAGCCTCAGGGTCAGCCAAGACAGGACCAAAACCAGGACTGGCCAAAAAAAAATCATCATGACTAGACTTCGCAACTACTGGATTTTTACACGAGAATGCAGGATCAGACTTAGATGTCGCTGATTCCAGCAAAGTCAGTAACAAATCAGATTCAGGGGCACTAACAAGACAGGACAAATCTTCTGATCTATGCACTGAACCAGATAGGGACTCCACAACTACCTCTGGACTGGACAGAGACTCATTTAATACACTGGATTGGAGCTCATGAGGCGCTGCAGAACAAGTCAGCATTGCAGCAGCCCCCACTGGACTAGGCAAAACTGAGGAATTCCCTGGACAGGAAGGGGACTCTGGAACCTCTGCCACAGCGGCCAGAGAACCAGAATCTTTCAGGATACAGGGCTGGGTTTCAGGAACACTCATCAGACCGGACTGAAATTCTGAGATTTCTATTATTTTGACCAGAGAATCAGAATTATCCATGTTACAGGGCAAGACTTCTGAAACATTCAGAGGACAGGGCTGGAGTTCCTCGGCTGTTACAACACTGGAGAGGGACTCAACAACATTGGTTAAATCAGACTGTGTACAGGACAAAGTATCTGACACACTTGCTGACGAGGACAATATTTCAATGGCTTCTGCTTTGCTGGGCAGAAATTCATCAAGTTTTATTAGAGCAGACTGTAATTCCAAAACAGCTGCTAGACAAGTGAATATTACTGCAACACCAACTGAGGTAAGCAGTGCTTCAGCCTCCTCTGCTAGAGGGTTTAAAGTATCCAAAGTACTGGGTGAAGCATAAGACTCTGCGACCACAGCTTCACTGGACAGGATCACTGAACAGTCCATATTGCAGGGCAAAACCATGGAAGCACCTGCTGGACAGCATAATGATTCTGTGACCTGAGTTTCATTGGAGAGATCTACTGCACAATTCATGGTACAGGGCAAATTTATTGGAAAATTTTCTGAACAAGGTAATAATTCTGCGATTTCAGGTTCACATAGCAGATGCTCTGAGCTATTCACGAAACTAGAGCGAGGTGTAGAAACAGGAAGATCAAGACACAATGTTTGCGCATCTGAATCACCATTCATTTGTAAAATTGGAAAATTCAGATGCTGGGGTTCTGAGTTTACTAGACAGGATTGCTGGGACTCGGAAACTGATGTAGTGCATCTATTGGCATCTGCTGGATCAGACAGGAGTTGAACTTTATTAACACAGGTAATTTCTGCAGAAGTGTTTGCAGAGACAGGCAAGATTTTTCTGGTGTCTGTTTCACTAAACAAAGAGTCATGAGTACTGGCTAGGCTGGACTCGGAAGTCAGCAGGACCTCTGGCTTCTCTGCTGAGAAATTTGCGCAGGGCAAGGTTAAGAATGTATCAGTGGCTTCTGTTTTACTGGGAAGTAACACTGAGTTATCCATGGTACAGGGTGGAATTGCAGGAACTTCAATTTCACACAAAAAGAGCTCCGAATCACCTGCTGAATCAGCCAAAGGTGCTGAAGCAGGCGGGTCAGAACGCCAAATTTGCGAATTCGGAGTCACATAAAAATCATCCAAAATCAGTTCCCACACATCAATCAAGGGAGCCACACAGTCATACCTACACACACCAGCCTCTATTAGGTTATAGGCTGACTTAATGCATGCGTTCAATACCATTTCACTTTTTGCACTGTAAAATTGACAAAATGAACTTGAATCATTCTTCCATTCACAGACCAGGGCTTCCATCTCTCCCCTCTCGAATGGAGGATCCCATGCATACTTAACAGCGAAACATTCCGGCTGATCACAGTCTGCAGATATGATTGTGGCAGGCACATGTATAGGGTTAATTAGCAGGTGATTGGCAGATTCCTTATTCCTAAGAAGCTCCAATACCTGTAGCAAGTGTTGAACTGTAGTGTATGCAAACTTTCCTTGCTTTACAAATAAGTTGATTTGTTCAATACTCTGTAATATCTCCTCATAATCATACTCAGATAATTCTTTTAAACACAAATCTTTATTTTCCCTAGCCAGGGAGGAAAGTTCATTAGTAGTTTCATAAGTCCATTTAACTCCCCTGAAAGACAATTGCATTTCATTATCTGTTAATGGCAGAATCTCATTATAGGTCTCAGTCGCTAAGGATAACGATTCTGCAGATTGGACACGTTTCTTAGAACGTTTGCGTTTTGCCTTTGACCTTGCGGTTTTTGGTGATTTATTCAAAGCTGCAGGAAAATTATCAGTAACACTTTCTGCTTGCTGCTCATTCTTGCAAGCAATTGAAGGAGCAGCTGATTGGCCTGCTGCCAGGAGTTCATTAAGAGGAAAAGGCAATGGATCTATGCGCAACCAGTTATGGATCACAAACGCTAGAAATTCCAGCGGTCTATCTTTCAAATCGGAATGATTGAGAACATCAAATGCCCACTGGAATAATTCCCCTTTAAACAAAATATAACTTAGTTGGAGTGCCCAGGTTGAAACAGGAGTCGCTTGGAGATCAGGATTGGTCAGGAACCTGGCACATTCAGAGAAAAACTCATTTTCTGTTTCAGAGCTAAGTTCTTCAAATTTCTTAAAGGAACAGGAACCATAATTAACAGTGTCATACTTTCTGGGAATCCCCCCCACAATGGGGATTGGTAATGGGGTTTTCATAATGTAAGGCTTGGTGGTGTATTCTCCACAGTCAGCATGCAACGCATGAGCTGGCGTGGAGGAGGTACACACACTAGCACCAGGAAACAGGCTATCCCTAGTATAGTGGAGGGGAGGACTGACTCCAATAGGAGATTGTGGCGCACAGAGCCGGTGCAGATCTGACAGCCACAAACAATGCTTTCGTAATAACGTCTCAGCGCAAAGTAGCGCTGAGCGCACAAACCAGAACTGAGGAGATCAGGACAGGTAGACAGAATGAACGCTTGCTAGCTAGCGGCTACTTAGCGACAGCAAGCGTCCAAAACCAGACAGACTGGAATGAGGCAGCCAATGCGATGCGGCGATGGCGTGCCTCACAAAGACAGGACAGGATAGTCAGAAAATAGCAGGATTAAGATAGATGAACGTAACACAGATAAATATACAATAAGTATGTTTTCCTAGCGTATTACAATTACAGCTATCAATGAAACTATTTGTAACGTCTGACTAACATATGTATATATCGGCAATGAACCGATATATGACATAAGCAGGAACGCTGACTAGGAATGGAGTAACACAGGGAACAGGACTCAGAAGGATTCGCTATCTCTTTGCAGAGATGAACGCAATCCACAAACGGTAACAGAACAGGATTCAGAAGGATTCGTTATCTCTTCGCAGAGATGAACGCAATCCACAAACAGTAACAGAACAGGATTCAGAAGGATTCGTTATCTCTTCGCAGAGATGAACGCAATCCACAAACGGTAACAGGACAGGATTCAGAAGGATCCGTTATCTCTTCGCAGAGATGAACGCAATCCACAAACAGAACCAGGAGCAGGGTAACTACCTCAGCACGGGTGGTCACGGTACGCGCAACCTACCAAAACGTGCTGGAAAGCTGACTAACTGCACACAGGATATAAACAGTTCGTGTACGTATACATCAGCGACACTGATGTATCACGTAACACAAATACAAGGAAAATAATAAACGTGCTGGTATGCATATATATTGGCAATGAACCAATATATGATGCAAAGACCAGCAAAGTATCTTTATAACAAGAAACACGATCGGGGGCTAAAGCGACAGCAAGGCAGGCTTAAGCTGAAGCTATGAAAACCCAAGGAAACCCTGCAGGAAGCAGATCTTTATACTGAGGTCATCCAATGGGAGCAGACATGCAGATTCCCACACAGGTGAATGATAATCAGTCACAAGCTGACAGCAGGGAAAAACAGACAAAGCTATACAGCTTGCATGGAAATAGATCAGAACTGCCTGAGCTGCAGCACTACTTCCAGCAATAGCTGCTGCAGCAGCGATCATTACACATTCGTAGAAAACATGCCTAGAATCGCTCTGAAATCTGCTTCAAAAACCTCTAGCGTTTTGCAGATCTGCTAGAGGTTTTTGGTGTGCTGCAGCACTACAAATGGGAGAGGTACCCAAAGTCATTTATCATCCCCATTTACAACTGACTGACAGAGCGTAACTGTATATGGCCCTGAAACATGGTCACACTCGATAGTAATCTGGTGTCAAAACATAACAACAAGCAAAGTAATTGTACGTCTGTCATTGTTTGACTTGTGCTAGATTATTCTCACTGCCATGTGGTCCGGCCCCTGTTGTAGGAGCGCGACAGGTTGATAATGGAATTTTGAGTTACCTTGTGGTCTGGAGCCCTGGAGTTGGAGTGCGACGGGCTGCTGACCTAATTTTGATTGTTATAGCATGTTATGCCATAAGGCATTACATCCTGTGCGCATGCATTAGGTGGCGTAAAGAAAACTTTGTGTTAGCGCATGCGCATCATGCAAAAATTCATACTCAAATATGCCCAAATAGGGTTGTGTTTGTCATACTCATTGCCGTATGGTCCGGCGCCCTGTGGAAGGAGCGTGACGGGTTTATAATGTAACTTTAAGTTACCTTTTTGTCCAGCACCCTGTGGTAGGAGCGCGATGGGCTGATAATGTAATTTTAAGTTACCTTTTGATCCGGAGCCTTGGGGTAGGAGAGCGACGGGCTGATAATGTAATCTTGAGTTACCTTTTGGTCTGGCACCCTTTAGTAGGAGTGCGACGGGCTGATAATGTAATTTTGAGTTACCTTCTGGTGCGGCACCCTTTGGTAGGAGCGCGACGGGCTGCTAACGTAAATTTGGATTACCTTAGCCAAAGTACTTAGCCAAAAAATAATATAATAAAATACCTTACAACTAATAAGTGTAACGATTTGTGTCAGCAAAGAACAGAATTCTGATTTGTAAAGGATTGCGGAGATGCCGCCGCGTCAAGCAGTAGCATGGCGGCTATCTCCGCGTTCCAGCCGGCGGGTTCCGTCATGCGGGGACAGGATGGACTGGTGCCTGGGTTAGTGGGGAATGAGAGGGAAGCCGCCGCAGCGCCGAGTGGCATGGCGAGTGTCCCCGCATTTCAGCCAGTAGCTTTCGTCGCATGGTCGCATGGTGGATCTTTGCCTACTCTTTCACCGGCACACAGACTAAGTTCTACGCGCGCGCACACAGACAGGATCTTTATGCATACAGAAGGGGAGTCAGCTGATCAGCCGGTCAGCTGACTCCAACACTGATCAGGATTGGTTGAGTGACTGGGGCGTGGCTTTAGAGCGCTCCCAATATATATAGGGCAGGCCTGTCAGTTGTTCCTTGTCTGCTGTTGCATTCGCTACGTGTGAGCACTCAGACCATAGTCAGACCCGAAAGTGTGCTAGAACCAGCAGGAGCTGGGGATCCACACTTAGGCCTGGTGCACACCAAAAAACGCTAGCAGATCCGCAAAATGCTAGCAGATTTTGGAACGCTTTTTGTTATTTTTCTGTAGCGTTTCAGCTAGCATTTTGCGGTTTTGTGAAGCATTTTTGGTGTAGTAGATTTCAGATATTGTTACAGTAAAGCTGTTACTGAACAGCTTCTGTAACAAAAACGCCTGCAAAACCGCTCTGAACTGCTGTTTTTCAGAGCAGTTTGCGTTTTTCCTATACTAAACATTGAGGCAGAAACGCATCCACAATCCAAAAAATGCCTCACCCCGGGAGTATGCGTTTCTGCAAAATGCCTCCCGCTCTGGTGTGCACCACCCCATTGAGATACATTGACCAAGCGTATCCACAGCCGCAAGCGGCTGCAGAAACGCTGAAAATGCCGCTCGGTGTGCACCAGCCCTTAGACAGATTCTGTTGATAGCTTAAAGTACTAATTGAATTGTATTATTTGTTATGACCTTCTGCTAGCCTTGACTACCCTCCTGTCTTGTGATTCTGTGCCTTCGCCTATCTGATCTGGTTGCCGACTGGCTTATCCCTCACTCTGTTTCTGTCTTCCGTTTTTGTGCTGTATCTGCCCGTGTGTTGCCAAACTGGCTAGTCTGACTCTCCTGCCCTCACCAGGGAGCTTAGTCCTGGTGAGGGGCCCTTAGGTTAGTTATCACCTGCTCTTCAGGTAGATAGCTGCAGTACAGTCTGAATCATCTAGATAGCTGCAGTACAGTCTGAATCATCTAGATAGCTGCAGTACAGTCTGAATCAATTCAATTCACTTTATTGTCATTGTGTAACACAACAAAATTACTTTTCATGACAACCCCACGGTGCATATAGGGAACATAGTGATAGTAACAAGGAAGAGAAGAAATTATACAAGTATGCCAGGTATTACAGATGTTTAAACAATTTGTACACAGTGTTAATTATTTCATAGAGGATTCAGAGTTTATCAAGTTTGGGAAAAAGCTGTCTTTCAGTCTGTTTGTGTGTGTGCGGGTTGATCTAAAACGTTTACCTGATGGAAGGAGCTCAAACAAGGCATTTCCAGGGTGAGTGTTGTTTTTGATAATGTTTTTGGCCCTTCTCAAGCTGCGAGTATTATACAAAAGTTTGGAAGTTGCCTGCGGACACACTAAGCCGAAGGCGCCCGCTCTCGTCAGATCACAGAAGCTAAGTGGCTTCAGGCCTGGTTAGTAGCTGCATGGGAGACCGGCTGTGAACCCCAGGTGCTGCAGGTGTTTTTTTGGGTTTGAGGCCCAATGGCTATGAACACGCATGGGAAGCCTCACCTTCAAGGCGCCGGAACGGCGCCCTGGATGTTGCCTGCGGCCACACTAAGCCGAAAGCGCCCGCTCTCGTCAGATCGCGGAAGCTAAGCGGCTTCAGGCCTGGTTAGTAGCTGCATGGGAGACCGGCTGTGAACCCCAGGTGCTGCAGGCGTTGTTTTGGGTTTGAGGCCCAATGGCTATGAGCACGCGTGGGAAGCCTCACCTTCAAGGCGCCGAAACGGCGCCCTGGAGGTTGCCTGCGGCCACACTAAGCCGAAAGCGCCCGCTCTCGTCAGATCGCGGAAGCTAAGCGGCTTCAGGCCTGGTTAGTAGCTGCATGGGAGACCGGCTGTGAACCCCAGGTGCTGCAGGCGTTGTTTTGGGTTTGAGGCCCAATGGCTATGAGCACGCGTGGGAAGCCTCACCTTCAAGGCGCCGGAACGGCGCCCTGGAGGTTGCCTGCGGCCACACTAAGCCGAAAGCGCCCGCTCTCGTCAGATCGCGGAAGCTAAGCGGCTTCAGGCCTGGTTAGTAGCTGCATGGGAGACCGGCTGTGAACCCCAGGTGCTGCAGGCGGTTTTTTGGGTTTGAGGCCCAATGGCTATGAGC
This sequence comes from Hyperolius riggenbachi, assembly GCF_040937935.1. Lineage (NCBI taxonomy): Eukaryota > Metazoa > Chordata > Amphibia > Anura > Hyperoliidae > Hyperolius > Hyperolius riggenbachi. The sequence goes on along the minus strand of NC_090647.1, from coordinate 147,299,068 downwards.
ACGCGTGGGAAGCCTCACCTTCAAGGCGCCGGAACGGCGCCTTGGAGGTTGCCTGCGGCCACACTAAGCTGAAAGCGCCCGCTCTCGTCAGATCGCGGAAGCTAAGCGGCTTCAGGCCTGGTTAGTAGCTGCATGGGAGACTGGCTGTGAACCCCAGGTGCGGCAGGCGTTTTTTTGGGTTTGAGGCCCAATGGCTATGAGCACGCGTGGGAAGCCTCACCTTCAAGGCGCCGGAACGGCGCCCTGGAGGTTGCCTGCGGCCACACTAAGCCGAAGGCGCCCGCTCTCGTCAGATCGCGGAAGCTAAGCGGCTTCAGGCCTGGTTAGTAGCTGCATGGGGGACCGGCTGTGAACCCCAGGTGCTGCAGGCGTTGTTTTGGGTTTGAGGCCCAATGGCTATGAGCACGCGTGGGAAGCCTCACCTTCAAGGCGCCAGGGAACGGCGCCCTGGAGGTTGCCTGCGGCCACACTAAGCCGAAAGCGCCCGCTCTCGTCAGATCGCGGAAGCTAAGCGGCTTCAGGCCTGGTTAGTAGCTGCATGGGAGACCGGCTGTGAACCCCAGGTGCTGCAGGTGGTTTTTTGGGTTTGAGGCCCAATGGCTATGAGCACGCGTGGGAAGCCTCACCTTCAAGGCGCCGGAACAGCGCCTTGGAGGTTGCCTGCGGCCACACTAAGCCGAAAGCGCCCGCTCTCGTCAGATTGCGGAAGCTAAGCGGCTTCAGGCCTGGTTAGTAGCTGCATGGGAGACCGGCTGTGAACCCCAGGTGCGGCAGGCGTTTTTTTGGGTTTGAGGCCCAATGGCTATGAGCATGCGTGGGAAGCCTCACCTTCAAGGCGCCGGAACGGCGCCCTGGAGGTTGCCTGCGGCCACACTAAGCCGAAAGCGCCCGCTCTCGTCAGATCGCGGAAGCTAAGCAGCTTCAGGCCTGGTTAGTAGCTGCATGGGAGACCGGCTGTGAACCCCAGGTGCGGCAGGCGGTTTTTTGGGTTTGAGGCCCAATGGCTATGAGCACGCGTGGGAAGCCTCACCTTCAAGGCGCCGGAACGGCGCATTGGAGGTTGCCTGCGGCCACACTAAGCCGAAAGCGCCCGCTCTCGTTAGATCGCGGAAGCTAAGCGGCTTCAGGCCTGGTTAGTAGCTGCATGGGAGACCGGCTGTGAACCCCAGGTGCGGCAGGTGTTTTTTTGGGTTTGAGGCCCAATGGCAATGAGCACGCGTGGGAAGCCTCACCTTCAAGGCGCCGGAACGGCGCCCTGGAGGTTGCCTGCGGCCACGCTAAGCCGAAAGCGCCCGCTCTCGTCAGATCGCGGAAGCTAAGCGGCTTCAGGCCTGGTTAGTAGCTGCATGGGAGACCGGCTGTGAACCCCAGGTGCTGCAGGCGTTTTTTTGGGTTTGAGGCCCAATGGCTATGAGCACGCGTGGGAAGCCTCACCTTCAAGGCGCCGGAGCGGCGCCTTGGAGGTCGCCTGCGGCCACACTAAGCCGAAAGCGCCCGCTCTTGTCAGATCGCGGAAGCTAAGCGGCTTCAGGCCTGGTTAGTAGCTGCATGGAAGACCGGCTGTGAACCCCAGGTGCGGCAGGCGTTTTTTTGGGTTTGAGGCCCAATGGCTATGAGCACGCGTGGGAAGCCTCACCTTCAAGGCGCCGGAATGGCGCCCTGGAGGTTGCCTGCGGCCACACTAAGCCGAAAGCGCCCGCTCTCGTCAGATCGCGGAAGCTAAGCGGCTTCAGGCCTGGTTAGTAGCTGCATGGGAGACTGGCTGTGAACCCCAGGTGCTGCAGGCGTTTTTTTGGGTTTGAGGCCCAATGGCTATGAGCACGCGTGGAAAGCCTCACCTTCAAGGCGCCGGAACGGCGCCCTGGAGGTTGCCTGCGGCCACACTAAGCCGAAAGCGCCCGCTCTCGTCAGATCGCGGAAGCTAAGCGGCTTCAGGCCTGGTTAGTAGCTGCATGGGAGACTGGCTGTGAACCCCGGGTGCTGCAGGCGTTTTTTTGGGTTTGAGACCCAATGGCTATGAGCACGCGTGGGAAGCCTCACCTTCAAGGCGCCGGAACGGCGCCCTGGAGGTTGCCTGCGGCCACACTAAGCCGAAAGCGCCCGCTTTCGTCAGATCGCGGAAGCTAAGCGGCTTCAGGCCTGGTTAGTAGCTGCATGGGAGACCGGCTGTGAACCCCAGGTGCTGCAGGTGTTTTTTTGGGTTTGAGGCCCAATGGCTATGAGCACGCGTGGGAAGCCTCACCTTCAAGGAGCCGGAACGGCGCCGTGGAGGTTGCCTGCGGCCACACTAAGCCGAAAGCGCCCGCTCTTGTCAGATCGCGGAAGCTAAGTTGCTTCAGGCCTGGTTAGTAGCTGCATGGGAGACTGGCTGTGAACCCCAGGTGCTGCAGGCGTTTTTTTGGGTTTGAGACCCAATGGCTATGAGCACGCGTGGGAAACCTCACCTTCAAGGCGCCGGAACGGCGCCCTGGAGGTTGCTTGCGGCCACACTAATCCGAAAGCGCCGGCTCTCGTCAGATCGCGGAAGCTAAGCGGCTTCAGGCCTGGTTAGTAGCTGCATGGGAGACCGGCTGTGAACCCCAGGTGCTGCAGGTGTTGTTTTGGGTTTGAGGCCCAATGGCTATGAGCACGCGTGGGAAGCCTCACCTTCAAGGCGCCGGAACGGCGCCCTGGAGGTTGCCTGCGGCCACACTAAGCCGAAAGCGCCCGCTCTCGTCAGATCGCGGAAGCTAAGCGGCTTCAGGCCTGGTTAGTAGCTGCATGGGAGACCGGCTGTGAACCCCAGGTGCTGCTGGCGTTTTTTTGGGTTTGAGGCCCAATGGCTATGAGCACGCGTGGGAAGCCTCACCTTCAAGGCGCCGGAACGGCGCCCTGGAGGTTGCCTGCGGCCACACTAAGCCGAAAGCGCCCGCTCTCGTCAGATCGCGGAAGCTAAGCGTCTTCAGGCCTGGTTAGTAGCTGCATGGGAGACCGGCTGTGAACCCCAGGTGCTGCAGGCGTTGTTTTGGGTTTGAGGCCCAATGGCTATGAGCACGCGTGGGAAGCCTCACCTTCAAGGCGCCGGAACGGCGCCCTGGAGGTTGCCTGCGGCCACACTAAGCCGAAAGCGCCCGCTCTCGTCAGATCGCGGAAGCTAAGCGGCTTCAGGCCTGGTTAGTAGCTGCATGGGAGACTGGCTGTGAACCCCAGGTGCTGCAGGCATTTTTTTGGGTTTGAGGCCCAATGGCTATGAGCACGCGTGGGAAGCCTCACCTTCAAGGCGCCGGAACAGCGCCCTGGAGGTTGCCTGCGGCCACACTAAGCCGAAAGCGCCCGCTCTCGTCAGATCGCGGAAGCTAAGCGGCTTCAGGCCTGGTTAGTAGCTGCATGGGAGACCGGCTGTGAACCCCAGGTGCTGCAGGCGTTGTTTTGGGTTTGAGGCCCAATGGCTATGAGCACGCGTGGGAAGCCTCACCTTCAAGGCGCCGGAACGGCGCCCTGGAGGTTGCCTGCGGCCACGCTAAGCCGAAAGCGCCCGCTCTCGTCAGATCGCGGAAGCTAAGCGGCTTCAGGCCTGGTTAGTAGCTGCATGGGAGACCGGCTGTGAACCCCAGGTGCTGCAGGTGTTTTTTTGGGTTTGAGGCCCAATGGCTATGAGCACGCGTGGGAAGCCTCACCTTCAAGGCGCCGGAGCGGCGCCTTGGAGGTTGCCTGCGGCCACACTAAGCCGAAAGCGCCCGCTCTTGTCAGATCGCGGAAGCTAAGCGGCTTCAGGCCTGGTTAGTAGCTGCATGGAAGACCGGCTGTGAACCCCAGGTGCGGCAGGCGGTTTTTTGGGTTTGAGGCCCAATGGCTATGAGCACGCGTGGGAAGCCTCACCTTCAAGGCGCCGGAATGGCGCCCTGGAGGTTGCCTGCGGCCACACTAAGCCGAAAGCGCCCGCTCTCGTCAGATCGCGGAAGCTAAGCGGCTTCAGGCCTGGTTAGTAGCTGCGTGGGAGACCGGCTGTGAACCCCAGGTGCTGCAGGCGTTTTTTTGGGTTTGAGGCCCAATGGCTATGAGCACGCGTGGAAAGCCTCACCTTCAAGGCGCCGGAACGGCGCCCTGGAGGTTGCCTGCGGCCACACTAAGCCGAAAGCGCCCGCTCTCGTCAGATCGCGGAAGCTAAGCGGCTTCAGGCCTGGTTAGTAGCTGCATGGGAGACCGGCTGTGAACCCCGGGTGCTGCAGGCGTTTTTTTGGGTTTGAGACCCAATGGCTATGAGCACGCGTGGGAAGCCTCACCTTCAAGGCGCCGGAACGGCGCCCTGGAGGTTGCCTGCGGCCACACTAAGCCGAAAGCGCCCGCTTTCGTCAGATCGCGGAAGCTAAGCGGCTTCAGGCCTGGTTAGTAGCTGCATGGGAGACCGGCTGTGAACCCCAGGTGCTGCAGGTGTTGTTTTGGGTTTGAGGCCCAATGGCTATGAGCACGCGTGGGAAGCCTCACCTTCAAGGCGCCGGAACGGCGCCCTGGAGGTTGCCTGCGGCCACACTAAGCCGAAAGCGCCCGCTCTCGTCAGATCGCGGAAGCTAAGCGGCTTCAGGCCTGGTTAGTAGCTGCATGGGAGACCGGCTGTGAACCCCAGGTGCTGCTGGCGTTTTTTTGGGTTTGAGGCCCAATGGCTATGAGCACGCGTGGGAAGCCTCACCTTCAAGGCGCCGGAACGGCGCCCTGGAGGTTGCCTGCGGCCACACTAAGCCGAAAGCGCCCGCTCTCGTCAGATCGCGGAAGCTAAGCGTCTTCAGGCCTGGTTAGTAGCTGCATGGGAGACCGGCTGTGAACCCCAGGTGCTGCAGGCGTTGTTTTGGGTTTGAGGCCCAATGGCTATGAGCACGCGTGGGAAGCCTCACCTTCAAGGCGCCGGAACGGCGCCCTGGAGGTTGCCTGCGGCCACACTAAGCCGAAAGCGCCCGCTCTCGTCAGATCGCGGAAGCTAAGCGGCTTCAGGCCTGGTTAGTAGCTGCATGGGAGACTGGCTGTGAACCCCAGGTGCTGCAGGCATTTTTTTGGGTTTGAGGCCCAATGGCTATGAGCACGCGTGGGAAGCCTCACCTTCAAGGCGCCGGAACAGCGCCCTGGAGGTTGCCTGCGGCCACACTAAGCCGAAAGCGCCCGCTCTCGTCAGATCGCGGAAGCTAAGCGGCTTCAGGCCTGGTTAGTAGCTGCATGGGAGACCGGCTGTGAACCCCAGGTGCTGCAGGCGTTGTTTTGGGTTTGAGGCCCAATGGCTATGAGCACGCGTGGGAAGCCTCACCTTCAAGGCGCCGGAACGGCGCCCTGGAGGTTGCTTGCGGCCACACTAATCCGAAAGCGCCCGCTCTCGTCAGATCGCGGAAGCTAAGCGGCTTCAGGCCTGGTTAGTAGCTGCATGGGAGACCGGCTGTGAACCCCAGGTGCTGCAGGTGTTGTTTTGGGTTTGAGGCCCAATGGCTATGAGCACGCGTGGGAAGCCTCACCTTCAAGGCGCCGGAACGGCGCCCTGGAGGTTGCCTGCGGCCACACTAAGCCGAAAGCGCCCGCTCTTGTCAGATCGCGGAAGCTAAGCGGCTTCAGGCCTGGTTAGTAGCTGCATGGGAGACCGGCTGTGAACCCCAGGTGCTGCTGGCGTTTTTTTGGGTTTGAGGCCCAATGGCTATGAGCACGCGTGGGAAGCCTCACCTTCAAGGCGCCGGAACGGCGCCCTGGAGGTTGCCTGCGGCCACACTAAGCCGAAAGCGCCCGCTCTCGTCAGATCGCGGAAGCTAAGCGTCTTCAGGCCTGGTTAGTAGCTGCATGGGAGACCGGCTGTGAACCCCAGGTGCTGCAGGCGTTGTTTTGGGTTTGAGGCCCAATGGCTATGAGCACGCGTGGGAAGCCTCACCTTCAAGGCGCCGGAACGGCGCCCTGGAGGTTGCCTGCGGCCACACTAAGCCGAAAGCGCCCGCTCTCGTCAGATCGCGGAAGCTAAGCGGCTTCAGGCCTGGTTAGTAGCTGCATGGGAGACTGGCTGTGAACCCCAGGTGCTGCAGGCATTTTTTTGGGTTTGAGGCCCAATGGCTATGAGCACGCGTGGGAAGCCTCACCTTCAAGGCGCCGGAACAGCGCCCTGGAGGTTGCCTGCGGCCACACTAAGCCGAAAGCGCCCGCTCTCGTCAGATCGCGGAAGCTAAGCGGCTTCAGGCCTGGTTAGTAGCTGCATGGGAGACCGGCTGTGAACCCCAGGTGCTGCAGGCGTTGTTTTGGGTTTGAGGCCCAATGGCTATGAGCACGCGTGGGAAGCCTCACCTTCAAGGCGCCGGAACGGCGCCCTGGAGGTTGCCTGCGGCCACACTAAGCCGAAAGCGCCCGCTCTCGTCAGATCGCGGAAGCTAAGCGTCTTCAGGCCTGGTTAGTAGCTGCATGGGAGACCGGCTGTGAACCCCAGGTGCTGCAGGCGTTGTTTTGGGTTTGAGGCCCAATGGCTATGAGCACGCGTGGGAAGCCTCACCTTCAAGGCGCCGGAACGGCGCCCTGGAGGTTGCCTGCGGCCACACTAAGCCGAAAGCGCCCGCTCTCGTCAGATCGCGGAAGCTAAGCGGCTTCAGGCCTGGTTAGTAGCTGCATGGGAGACTGGCTGTGAACCCCAGGTGCTGCAGGCATTTTTTTGGGTTTGAGGCCCAATGGCTATGAGCACGCGTGGGAAGCCTCACCTTCAAGGCGCCGGAACAGCGCCCTGGAGGTTGCCTGCGGCCACACTAAGCCGAAAGCGCCCGCTCTCGTCAGATCGCGGAAGCTAAGCGGCTTCAGGCCTGGTTAGTAGCTGCATGGGAGACCGGCTGTGAACCCCAGGTGCTGCAGGCGTTGTTTTGGGTTTGAGGCCCAATGGCTATGAGCACGCGTGGGAAGCCTCACCTTCAAGGCGCCGGAACGGCGCCCTGGAGGTTGCCTGCGGCCACACTAAGCCGAAAGCGCCCGCTCTCGTCAGATCGCGGAAGCTAAGCGGCTTCAGGCCTGGTTAGTAGCTGCATAGGAGACCGGCTGTGAACCACAGGTGCGGCAGGCGTTTTTTTGGGTTTGAGGCCCAATGGCTATGAGCACGCGTGCGAAGCCTCACCTTCAAGGCGCCGGAACGGCGCCCTGGAGGTTACCTGCGGCCACACTAAGCCGAAAGCACCCGCTCTCGTCAGATCGCGGAAGCTAAGCGGCTTCAGGCCTGGTTAGTAGCTGCATGGGAGACCGGCTGTGAACCATAGGTGCTGCAGGCGTTTTTTTGGGTTTGAGGCCCAATGGCTATGAGCACGCGTGGGAAGCCTCACCTTCAAGGCGCCGGAACGGCGCCTTGGAGGTTTCCTGTGGCCACACTAAGCCGAAAGCGCCCGCTCTCGTCAGATCGCGGAAGCTAAGCGGCTTCAGGCCTGGTTAGTAGCTGCATGGGAGACCGGCTGTGAACCCCAGGTGCTGCAGGCGGTTTTTTGGGTTTGAGGCCCAATGGCTATGAGCACGCGTGGGAAGCCTCACCTTCAAGGCGCCGGAACGGCGCCTTGGAGGTTGCCTGCGGCCACACTAAGCCGAAAGCGCTCGCTCTCGTCAGATCGCGGAAGCTAAGCGGCTTCAGGCCTGGTTAGTAGCTGCATGGGAGACCGGCTGTGAACCCCAGGTGCGGCAGGCGTTTTTTTGGGTTTGAGGCCCAATGGCTATGAGCACGCGTGGGAAGCCTCACCTTCAAGGCGCCGGAACGGCGCCCTGGAGGTTGCCTGCGGCCACACTAAGCCGAAAGCGCCCGCTCTCGTCAGATCGCGGAAGCTAAGCGGCTTCAGGCCTGGTTAGTAGCTGCATGGGAGACCGGCTGTGAACCCCGGGTGCTGCAGGCGTTGTTTTGGGTTTGAGGCCCAATGGCTATGAGCACGCGTGGGAAGCCTCACCTTCAAGGCGCCAGGGAACGGCGCCCTGGAGGTTGCCTGCGGCCACACTAAGCCGAAAGCGCCCGCTCTCGTCAGATCGCGGAAGCTAAGCGGCTTCAGGCCTGGTTAGTAGCTGCATGGGAGACCGGCTGTGAACCCCAGGTGCTGCAGGTGGTTTTTTGGGTTTGAGGCCCAATGGCTATGAGCACGCGTGGGAAGCCTCACCTTCAAGGCGCCGAAACGGCGCCTTGGAGGCTGCCTGCGGCCACACTAAGCCGAAAGCGCCCGCTCTCGTCAGATCGCGGAAGCTAAGCGGCTTCAGGCCTGGTTAGTAGCTGCATGGGAGACCGGCTGTGAACCCCAGGTGCTGCAGGCGTTGTTTTGGGTTTGAGGCCCAATGGCTATGAGCACGCGTGGGAAGCCTCACCTTCAAGGCGCCGGAACGGCGCCCTGGAGGTTGCCTGCGGCCACACTAAGCCGAAAGCGCCCGCTCTCGTCAGATCGCGGAAGCTATGCGGCTTCAGGCCTGGTTAGTAGCTGCATAGGAGACCGGCTGTGAACCACAGGTGCGGCAGGCGTTTTTTTGGGTTTGAGGCCCAATGGCTATGAGCACGCGTGGGAAGCCTCACCTTCAAGGCGCCGGAACGGCGCCCTGGAGGTTGCCTGCGGCCACACTAAGCCGAAAGCGCCCGCTCTCGTCAGATCGCGGAAGCTAAGCGGCTTCAGGCCTGGTTAGTAGCTGCATGGGAGACCGGCTGTGAACCCCAGGTGCTGCAGGCGGTTTTTTGGGTTTGAGGCCCAATGGCTATGAGCACGCGTGGGAACCCTCACCTTCAAGGCGCCGGAACGGCGCCTTGGAGGTTGCCTGCGGCCACACTAAGCCAAAATCGCCCGCTCTCGTCAGATCGCGGAAGCTAAGTGGCTTCAGGCCTGGTTAGTAGCTGCATGGGAGACCGGCTGTGAACCCCAGGTGCGGCAGGCGGTTTTTTGGGTTTGAGGCCCAATGGCTATGAGCACGCGTGGGAAGCCTCACCTTCAAGGCGCCGGAACGGCGCCCTGGAGGTTGCCTGCGGCCACACTAAGCCGAAAGCGCCCGCTCTCGTCAGATCGCGGAAGCTAAGCGGCTTCAGGCCTGGTTAGTAGCTGCATGGGAGACCGGCTGTGAACCCCAGGTGCTGCAGGCGTTGTTTTGGGTTTGAGGCCCAATGGCTATGAGCACGCGTGGGAAGCCTCACCTTCAAGGCGCCGGAACGGCGCCCTGGAGGTTGCCTGCGGCCACACTAAGCCGAAAGCGCCTGCTCTCGTCAGATCGCGGAAGCTAAGCGGCTTCAGGCCTGGTTAGTAGCTGCATGGGAGACCGGCTGTGAACCCCAGGTGCTGCAGGCGGTTTTTTGGGTTTGAGGCCCAATGGCTATGAGCACGCGTGGGAAGCCTCACCTTCAAGGCGCCGGAACGGCGCCTTGGAGGTTGCCTGCGGCCACACTAAGCCGAAAGCGCCCGCTCTCGTCAGATCGCGGAAGCTAAGCGGCTTCAGGCCTGGTTAGTAGCTGCATGGGAGACCGGCTGTGAACCCCAGGTGCGGCAGGCGTTTTTTTGGGTTTGAGGCCCAATGGCTATGAGCACGCGTGGGAAGCCTCACCTTCAAGGCGCCGGAACGGCGCCCTGGAGGTTGCCTGCGGCCACACTAAGCCGAAAGCGCCCGCTCTCGTCAGATCGCGGAAGCTAAGCGGCTTCAGGCCTGGTTAGTAGCTGCATGGGAGACCGGCTGTGAACCCCAGGTGCTGCAGGCGTTGTTTTGGGTTTGAGGCCCAATGGCTATGAGCACGCGTGGGAAGCCTCACCTTCAAGGCGCCAGGGAATGGCGCCCGGGAACGGCGCCCTGGAGGTTGCCTGCGGCCACACTAAGCCGAAAGCGCCCGCTCTCGTCAGATCGCGGAAGCTAAGCGGCTTCAGGCCTGGTTAGTAGCTGCATGGGAGACCGGCTGTGAACCCCAGGTGCTGCAGGCGGTTTTTTGGGTTTGAGGCCCAATGGCTATGAGCACGCGTGGGAAGCCTCACCTTCAAGGCGCCGTAACGGCGCCTTGGAGGTTGCCTGCGGCCACACTAAGCCGAAAGCGCCCGCTCTCGTCAGATTGCGGAAGCTAAGCGGCTTCAGGCCTGGTTAGTAGCTGCATGGGAGACCGGCTGTGAACCCCAGGTGCTGCAGGCGTTGTTTTGGGTTTGAGGCCCAATGGCTATGAGCACGCGTGGGAAGCCTCACCTTCAAGGCGCCGGAACGGCGCCCTGTAGGTTGCCTGTGGCCACACTAAGCCGAAAGCGCCCGCTCTCGTCAGATTGCGGAAGCTAAGCGGCTTCAGGCCTGGTTAGTAGCTGCATGGGAGACCGGCTGTGAACCCCAGGTGCTGCAGGCGGTTTTTTGGGTTTGAGGCCCAATGGCTATGAGCACGCGTGGGAAGCCTCACCTTCAAGGCGCCGGAACGGCGCCTTGGAGGTTGCCTGCGGCCACACTAAGCCGAAAGCGCCCGCTCTCGTCAGATCGCGGAAGCTAAGCGGCTTCAGGCCTGGTTAGTAGCTGCATGGGAGACCGGCTGTGAACCCCAGGTGCGGCAGGCGTTTTTTTGGGTTTGAGGCCCAATGGCTATGAGCACGCGTGGGAAGCCTCACCTTCAAGGCGCCGGAACGGCGCCCTGGAGGTTGCCTGCGGCCACACTAAGCCGAACGCGCCCGCTCTCGTCAGATCGCGGAAGCTAAGCGGCTTCAGGCCTGGTTAGTAGCTGCATGGGAGACCGGCTGTGAACCCCAGGTGCTGCAGGCGTTGTTTTGGGTTTGAGGCCCAATGGCTATGAGCACGCGTGGGAAGCCTCACCTTCAAGGCGCCGGAACGGCGCCCTGGAGTTTGCCTGCGGCCACACTAAGCCAAAAGCGCCCGCTCTTGTCAGATCGCGGAAGCTAAGCGGCTTCAGGCCTGGTTAGTAGCTGCATGGGAGACCGGCTGTGAACCCCAGGTGCTGCAGGCGGTTTTTTGGGTTTGAGGCCCAATGGCTATGAGCACGCGTGGGAAGCCTCACCTTCAAGGCGCCGTAACGGCGCCTTGGAGGTTGCCTGCGGCCACACTAAGCCGAAAGCGCCCGCTCTCGTCAGATCGCGGAAGCTAAGCGGCTTCAGGCCTGGTTAGTAGCTGCATGGGAGACCGGCTGTGAACCCCAGGTGCGGCAGGCGTTTTTTTGGGTTTGAGGCCCAATGGCTATGAGCACGCGTCGGAAGCCTCACCTTCAAGGCGCCGGAACGGCGCCCTGGAGGTTGCCTGCGGCCACACTAAGCCGAAAGCGCCCGCTCTCGTCAGATCGCGGAAGCTAAGCGGCTTCAGGCCTGGTTAGTAGCTGCATGGGAGACGGGCTGTGAACCCCAGGTGCTGCAGGCGTTGTTTTGGGTTTGAGGCCCAATGGCTATGAGCACGCGTGGGAACCCTCACCTTCAAGGCGCCGGAACGGCGCCTTGGAGGTTGCCTGCAGCCACACTAAGCCGAAAGCGCCCGCTCTCGTCAGATCGCGGAAGCTAAGCGGCTTCAGGCCTGGTTAGTAGCTGCATGGGAGACCGGCTGTGAACCCCAGGTGCGGCAGGTGTTTTTTTGGGTTTGAGGCCCAATGGCTATGAGCACGCGTGGGAAGCCTCACCTTCAAGGCGCCGGAACGGCGCCCTGGAGGTTGCCTGCGGCCACACTAAGCTGAAAGCGCCCGCGCTTGTCAGATCGCAGAAGCTAAGCGGCTTCAGGCCTGGTTAGTAGCTGCATGGGAGACCAGCTGTGAACCCCAGGTGCTGCAGGTGTTTTTTTGGGTTTGAGACCCAATGGCTATGAGCACGCGTGGGAAGCCTCACCTTCAAGGCGCCGGAACGGCGCCCTGGAGGTTGCCTGCGGCCACACTAAGCCGAAAGCGCCCGCTCTCGTCAGATCGTGGAAGCTAAGCGGCTTCAGGCCTGGTTAGTAGCTGCATGGGAGACCGGCTGTGAACCCCAGGTGCTGCAGGCGTTTTTTTTGGGTTTGAGGCCCAATGGCTATGAGCACGCGTGGGAAGCCTCACCTTCAAGGCGCCGGAACGGCGCCCTGGAGGTTGCCTGCGGCCACACTAAGCCGAAAGTGCCCGCTCTTGTCAGATCGTGAAAGCTAAGCGGCTTCAGGCCTGGTTAGTAGCTGCATGGGAGACCGGCTGTGAACCCCAGGTGCGGCAGGTGTTTTTTTGGGTTTGAGACCCAATGGCTATGAGCACGCGTGCGAAGCCTCACCTTCAAGGCGCCGGAACGGCGCCCTGGAGGTTACCTGCGGCCACACTAAGCCGAAAGCACCCGCTCTCGTCAGATCGCGGAAGCTAAGCGGCTTCAGGCCTGGTTAGTAGCTGCATGGGAGACCGGCTGTGAACCATAGGTGCTGCAGGCGTTTTTTTGGGTTTGAGGCCCAATGGCTATGAGCAAGCGTGGGAAGCCTCACCTTCAAGGCGCCGGAACGGCGCCTTGGAGGTTGCCTGTGGCCACACTAAGCCGAAAGCGCCCGCTCTCGTCAGATCGCGGAAGCTAAGCGGCTTCAGGCCTGGTTAGTAGCTGCATGGGAGACCGGCTGTGAACCCCAGGTGCTGCAGGCGGTTTTTTGGGTTTGAGGCCCAATGGCTATGAGCACGCGTGGGAAGCCTCACCTTCAAGGCGCCGGAACGGCGCCTTGGAGGTTGCCTGCGGCCACACTAAGCCGAAAGCGCTCGCTCTCGTCAGATCGCGGAAGCTAAGCGGCTTCAGGCCTGGTTAGTAGCTGCATGGGAGACCGGCCGTGAACCCCAGGTGCGGCAGGCGTTTTTTTGGGTTTGAGGCCCAATGGCTATGAGCACGCGTGGGAAGCCTCACCTTCAAGGCGCCGGAACGGCGCCCTGGAGGTTGCCTGCGGCCACACTAAGCCGAAAGCGCCCGCTCTCGTCAGATCGCGGAAGCTAAGCGGCTTCAGGCCTGGTTAGTAGCTGCATGGGAGACCGGCTGTGAACCCCAGGTGCTGCAGGCGTTGTTTTGGGTTTGAGGCCCAATGGCTATGAGCACGCGTGGGAAGCCTCACCTTCAAGGCGCCAGGGAACGGCGCCCTGGAGGTTGCTTGCGGCCACACTAAGCCGAAAGCGCCCGCTCTCGTCAGATCGCGGAAGCTAAGCGGCTTCAGGCCTGGTTAGTAGCTGCATGGGAGACCGGCTGTGAACCCCAGGTGCTGCAGGTGGTTTTTTGGGTTTGAGGCCCAATGGCTATGAGCACGCGTGGGAAGCCTCACCTTCAAGGCGCCGAAACGGCGCCTTGGAGGCTGCCTGCGGCCACACTAAGCCGAAAGCGCCCGCTCTCGTCAGATCGCGGAAGCTAAGCGGCTTCAGGCCTGGTTAGTAGCTGCATGGGAGACCGGCTGTGAACCCCAGGTGCGGCAGGCGTTTTTTTGGGTTTGAGGCCCAATGGCTATGAGCACGCGTGGGAAACCTCACCTTCAAGGCGCCGGAACGGCGCCCTGGAGGTTGCCTGCGGCCACACTAAGCCGAAAGCGCCCGCTCTCGTCAGATCGCGGAAGCTAAGCGGCTTCAGGCCTGGTTAGTAGCTGCATGGGAGACCGGCTGTGAATCCCAGGTGCTGCAGGCGTTGTTTTGGGTTTGAGGCCCAATGGCTATGAGCACGCGTGGGAAGCCTCACCTTCAAGGCGCCGGAACGGCGCCCTGGAGGTTGCCTGCGGCCACACTAAGCCGAAAGCGCCCGCTCTCGTCAGATCGCGGAAGCTAAGCGGCTTCAGGCCTGGTTAGTAGCTGCATGGGAGACCGGCTGTGAACCCCAGGTGCTGCAGGCGTTTTTTTGGGTTCGAGGCCCAATGGCTATGAGCACGCGTGGGAAGCCTCACCTTCAAGTCGCCGGAACGGCGCCTTGGAGGTTGCCTGCGGCCACACTAAGCCGAAAGCGCCCGCTCTCGTCAGATCGCGGAAGCTAAGCGGCTTCAGGCCTGGTTAGTAGCTGCATGGGAGACCGGCTGTGAACCCCAGGTGCGGCAGGCGTTTTTTTGGGTTTGAGGCCCAATGGCTATGAGCACGCGTCGGAAGCCTCACCTTCAAGGCGCCGGAACGGCGCCCTGGAGGTTGCCTGCGGCCACACTAAGCCGAAAGCGCCCGCTCTCGTCAGATCGCGGAAGCTAAGCGGCTTCAGGCCTGGTTAGTAGCTGCATGGGAGACGGGCTGTGAACCCCAGGTGCTGCAGGCGTTGTTTTGGGTTTGAGGCCCAATGGCTATGAGCACGCGTGGGAACCCTCACCTTCAAGGCGCCGGAACGGCGCCTTGGAGGTTGCCTGCAGCCACACTAAGCCGAAAGCGCCCGCTCTCGTCAGATCGCGGAAGCTAAGCGGCTTCAGGCCTGGTTAGTAGCTGCATGGGAGACCGGCTGTGAACCCCAGGTGCGGCAGGCGTTTTTTTGGGTTTGAGGCCCAATGGCTATGAGCACGCGTGGGAAGCCTCACCTTCAAGGCGCCGGAACGGCGCCCTGGAGGTTGCCTGCGGCCACACTAAGCTGAAAGCGCCCGCGCTTGTCAGATCGCAGAAGCTAAGCGGCTTCAGGCCTGGTTAGTAGCTGCATGGGAGACCAGCTGTGAACCCCAGGTGCTGCAGGTGTTTTTTTGGGTTTGAGACCCAATGGCTATGAGCACGCGTGGGAAGCCTCACCTTCAAGGCGCCGGAACGGCGCCCTGGAGGTTGCCTGCGGCCACACTAAGCCGAAAGCGCCCGCTCTCGTCAGATCGTGGAAGCTAAGCGGCTTCAGGCCTGGTTAGTAGCTGCATGGGAGACCGGCTGTGAACCCCAGGTGCTGCAGGCGTTTTTTTTGGGTTTGAGGCCCAATGGCTATGAGCACGCGTGGGAAGCCTCACCTTCAAGGCGCCGGAACGGCGCCCTGGAGGTTGCCTGCGGCCACACTAAGCCGAAAGTACCCGCTCTTGTCAGATCGTGAAAGCTAAGCGGCTTCAGGCCTGGTTAGTAGCTGCATGGGAGACCGGCTGTGAACCCCAGGTGCGGCAGGTGTTTTTTTGGGTTTGAGACCCAATGGCTATGAGCACGCGTGCGAAGCCTCACCTTCAAGGCGCCGGAACGGCGCCCTGGAGGTTACCTGCGGCCACACTAAGCCGAAAGCACCCGCTCTCGTCAGATCGCGGAAGCTAAGCGGCTTCAGGCCTGGTTAGTAGCTGCATGGGAGACCGGCTGTGAACCATAGGTGCTGCAGGCGTTTTTTTGGGTTTGAGGCCCAATGGCTATGAGCACGCGTGGGAAGCCTCACCTTCAAGGCGCCGGAACGGCGCCTTGGAGGTTGCCTGTGGCCACACTAAGCCGAAAGCGCCCGCTCTCGTCAGATCGCGGAAGCTAAGCGGCTTCAGGCCTGGTTAGTAGCTGCATGGGAGACCGGCTGTGAACCCCAGGTGCTGCAGGCGGTTTTTTGGGTTTGAGGCCCAATGGCTATGAGCACGCGTGGGAAGCCTCACCTTCAAGGCGCCGGAACGGCGCCTTGGAGGTTGCCTGCGGCCACACTAAGCCGAAAGCGCTCGCTCTCGTCAGATCGCGGAAGCTAAGCGGCTTCAGGCCTGGTTAGTAGCTGCATGGGAGACCGGCTGTGAACCCCAGGTGCGGCAGGCGTTTTTTTGGGTTTGAGGCCCAATGGCTATGAGCACGCGTGGGAAGCCTCACCTTCAAGGCGCCGGAACGGCGCCCTGGAGGTTGCCTGCGGCCACACTAAGCCGAAAGCGCCCGCTCTCGTCAGATCGCGGAAGCTAAGCGGCTTCAGGCCTGGTTAGTAGCTGCATGGGAGACCGGCTGTGAACCCCAGGTGCTGCAGGCGTTGTTTTGGGTTTGAGGCCCAATGGCTATGAGCACGCGTGGGAAGCCTCACCTTCAAGGCGCCAGGGAACGGCGCCCTGGAGGTTGCCTGCGGCCACACTAAGCCGAAAGCGCCCGCTCTCGTCAGATCGCGGAAGCTAAGCGGCTTCAGGCCTGGTTAGTAGCTGCATGGGAGACCGGCTGTGAACCCCAGGTGCGGCAGGCGTTTTTTTTGGGTTTGAGGCCCAATGGCTATGAGCACGCGTGGGAAACCTCACCTTCAAGGCGCCGGAACGGCGCCCTGGAGGTTGCCTGCGGCCACACTAAGCCGAAAGCACCCGCTCTCGTCAGATCGCGGAAGCTAAGCGGCTTCAGGCCTGGTTAGTAGCTGCATGGGAGACCGGCTGTGAACCCCAGGTGCTGCAGGCGTTGTTTTGGGTTTGAGGCCCAATGGCTATGAGCACGCGTGGGAAGCCTCACCTTCAAGGCGCCGGAACGGCGCCCTGGAGGTTGCCTGCGGCCACACTAAGCCGAAAGCGCCCGCTCTCGTCAGATCGCGGAAGCTAAGCGGCTTCAGGCCTGGTTAGTAGCTGCATGGGAGACCGGCTGTGAACCCCAGGTGCTGCAGGCGTTTTTTTTGGGTTCGAGGCCCAATGGCTATGAGCACGCGTGGGAAGCCTCACCTTCAAGTCGCCGGAACGGCGCCTTGGAGGTTGCCTGCGGCCACACTAAGCCGAAAGCGCCCGCTCTCGTCAGATCGCGGAAGCTAAGCGGCTTCAGGCCTGGTTAGTAGCTGCATGGGAGACCGGCTGTGAACCCCAGGTGCGGCAGGCATTTTTTTGGGTTTGAGGCCCAATGGCTATGAGCACGCGTGGGAAGCCTCACCTTCAAGGCGCCGGAACGGCGCCCTGGAGGTTGCCTGCGGCCACACTAAGCCGAAAGCGCCCGCTCTCGTCAGATCGCGGAAGCTAAGCGGCTTCAGGCCTGGTTAGTAGCTGCATGGGAGACCAGCTGTGAACCCCAGGTGCTGCAGGCGTTTTTTTGGGTTTGAGACCCAATGGCTATGAGCACGCGTGGGAAGCCTCACCTTCAAGGCGCCGGAACGGCGCCCTGGAGGTTGCCTGCGGCCACACTAAGCCGAAAGCGCCCGCTCTCGTCAGATCGCGGAAGCTAAGCGGCTTCAGGCCTGGTTAGTAGCTGCATGGGAGACCGGCTGTGAACCCCAGGTGCTGCAGGCGGTTTTTTGGGTTTGAGGCCCAATGGCTATGAGCACGCGTGGAAAGCCTCACCTTCAAGGCGCCGGAACGGCGCCCTGGAGGTTGCCTGCGGCCACGCTAAGCCGAAAGCGCCCGCTCTCGTCAGATCGCGGAAGCTAAGCGGCTTCAGGCCTGGTTAGTAGCTGCATGGGAGACCGGCTGTGAACCCCAGGTGCTGCAGGCGTTGTTTTGGGTTTGAGGCCCAATGGCTATGAGCACGCGTGGGAAGCCTCACCTTCAAGGCGCCGGAACGGCGCCCTGGAGGTTGCCTGCGGCCACACTAAGCCGAAAGCGCCCGCTCTCGTCAGATCGCGGAAGCTAAGCGGCTTCAGGCCTGGTTAGTAGCTGCATGGGAGACCGGCTGTGAACCCCAGGTGCTGCAGGCGGTTTTTTGGGTTTGAGGCCCAATGGCTATGAGCACGCGTGGGAAGCCTCACCTTCAAGGCGCCGGAACGGCGCATTGGAGGTTGCCTGCGGCCACACTAAGCCGAAAGCGCCCGCTCTCGTTAGATCGCGGAAGCTAAGCGGCTTCAGGCCTGGTTAGTAGCTGCATGGGAGACCGGCTGTGAACCCCAGGTGCGGCAGGTGTTTTTTTGGGTTTGAGGCCCAATGGCAATGAGCACGCGTGGGAAGCCTCACCTTCAAGGCGCCGGAACGGCGCCCTGGAGGTTGCCTGCGGCCACGCTAAACCGAAAGCGCCCGCTCTCGTCAGATCGCAGAAGCTAAGCGGCTTCAGGCCTGGTTAGTAGCTGCATGGGAGACCGGCTGTGAACCCCAGGTGCTGCAGGCGGTTTTTTGGGTTTGAGGCCCAATGGCTATGAGCACGCGTGGGAAGCCTCACCTTCAAGGCGCCGGAGCGGCGCCTTGGAGGTTGCCTGCGGCCACACTAAGCCGAAAGCGCCCGCTCTTGTCAGATCGCGGAAGCTAAGCGGCTTCAGGCCTGGTTAGTAGCTGCATGGAAGACCGGCTGTGAACCCCAGGTGCGGCAGGCGTTTTTTTGGGTTTGAGGCCCAATGGCTATGAGCACGCGTGGGAAGCCTCACCTTCAAGGCGCCGGAATGGCGCCCTGGAGGTTGCCTGCGGCCACACTAAGCCGAAAGCGCCCGCTCTCGTCAGATCGCGGAAGCTAAGCGGCTTCAGGCCTGGTTAGTAGCTGCATGGGAGACCGGCTGTGAACCCCAGGTGATGCAGGCGTTTTTTTGGGTTTGAGGCCCAATGGCTATGAGCACGCGTGGAAAGCCTCACCTTCAAGGCGCCGGAACGGCGCCCTGGAGGTTGCCTGCGGCCACACTAAGCCGAAAGCGCCCGCTCTCGTCAGATCGCGGAAGCTAAGCGGCTTCAGGCCTGGTTAGTAGCTGCATGGGAGACCGGCTGTGAACCCCGGGTGCTGCAGGCGTTTTTTTGGGTTTGAGACCCAATGGCTATGAGCACGCGTGGGAAGCCTCACCTTCAAGGCGCCGGAACGGCGCCTTGGAGGTTGCCTGCGGCCACACTAAGCCGAAAGCGCCCGCTCTTGTCAGATCGCGGAAGCTAAGCGGCTTCAGGCCTGGTTAGTAGCTGCATGGAAGACCGGCTGTGAACCCCAGGTGCTGCAGGCGGTTTTTTGGGTTTGAGGCCCAATGGCTATGAGCACGCGTGGGAAGCCTCACCTTCAAGGCGCCGGAATGGCGCCCTGGAGGTTGCCTGCGGCCACACTAAGCCGAAAGCGCCCGCTCTCGTCAGATCGCGGAAGCTAAGCGGCTTCAGGCCTGGTTAGTAGCTGCATGGGAGACCGGCTGTGAACCCCAGGTGATGCAGGCGTTTTTTTGGGTTTGAGGCCCAATGGCTATGAGCACGCGTGGAAAGCCTCACCTTCAAGGCGCCGGAACGGCGCCCTGGAGGTTGCCTGCGGCCACACTAAGCCGAAAGCGCCCGCTCTCGTCAGATCGCGGAAGCTAAGCGGCTTCAGGCCTGGTTAGTAGCTGCATGGGAGACCGGCTGTGAACCCCAGGTGATGCAGGCGTTTTTTTTGGGTTTGAGGCCCAATGGCTATGAGCACGCGTGGAAAGCCTCACCTTCAAGGCGCCGGAACGGCGCCCTGGAGGTTGCCTGCGGCCACACTAAGCCGAAAGCGCCCGCTCTCGTCAGATCGCGGAAGCTAAGCGGCTTCAGGCCTGGTTAGTAGCTGCATGGGAGACCGGCTGTGAACCCCGGGTGCTGCAGGCGTTTTTTTGGGTTTGAGACCCAATGGCTATGAGCACGCGTGGGAAGCCTCACCTTCAAGGCGCCGGAACGGCGCCTTGGAGGTTGCCTGCGGCCACACTAAGCCGAAAGCGCCCGCTCTTGTCAGATCGCGGAAGCTAAGCGGCTTCAGGCCTGGTTAGTAGCTGCATGGAAGACCGGCTGTGAACCCCAGGTGCTGCAGGCGGTTTTTTGGGTTTGAGGCCCAATGGCTATGAGCACGCGTGGGAAGCCTCACCTTCAAGGCGCCGGAATGGCGCCCTGGAGGTTGCCTGCGGCCACACTAAGCCGAAAGCGCCCGCTCTCGTCAGATCGCGGAAGCTAAGCGGCTTCAGGCCTGGTTAGTAGCTGCATGGGAGACCGGCTGTGAACCCCAGGTGATGCAGGCGTTTTTTTGGGTTTGAGGCCCAATGGCTATGAGCACGCGTGGAAAGCCTCACCTTCAAGGCGCCGGAACGGCGCCCTGGAGGTTGCCTGCGGCCACACTAAGCCGAAAGCGCCCGCTCTCGTCAGATCGCGGAAGCTAAGCGGCTTCAGGCCTGGTTAGTAGCTGCATGGGAGACCGGCTGTGAACCCCGGGTGCTGCAGGCGTTTTTTTTGGGTTTGAGACCCAATGGCTATGAGCACGCGTGGGAAGCCTCACCTTCAAGGCGCCGGAACGGCGCCTTGGAGGTTGCCTGCGGCCACACTAAGCCGAAAGCGCCCGCTCTTGTCAGATCGCGGAAGCTAAGCGGCTTCAGGCCTGGTTAGTAGCTGCATGGAAGACCGGCTGTGAACCCCAGGTGCTGCAGGCGGTTTTTTGGGTTTGAGGCCCAATGGCTATGAGCACGCGTGGGAAGCCTCACCTTCAAGGCGCCGGAGCGGCGCCTTGGAGGTTGCCTGCGGCCACACTAAGCCGAAAGCGCCCGCTCTTGTCAGATCGCGGAAGCTAAGCGGCTTCAGGCCTGGTTAGTAGCTGCATGGAAGACCGGCTGTGAACCCCAGGTGCGGCAGGCGTTTTTTTGGGTTTGAGGCCCAATGGCTATGAGCACGCGTGGGAAGCCTCACCTTCAAGGCGCCGGAATGGCGCCCTGGAGGTTGCCTGCGGCCACACTAAGCCGAAAGCGCCCGCTCTCGTCAGATCGCGGAAGCTAAGCGGCTTCAGGCCTGGTTAGTAGCTGCATGGGAGACCGGCTGTGAACCCCAGGTGATGCAGGCGTTTTTTTGGGTTTGAGGCCCAATGGCTATGAGCACGCGTGGAAAGCCTCACCTTCAAGGCGCCGGAACGGCGCCCTGGAGGTTGCCTGCGGCCACACTAAGCCGAAAGCGCCCGCTCTCGTCAGATCGCGGAAGCTAAGCGGCTTCAGGCCTGGTTAGTAGCTGCATGGGAGACCGGCTGTGAACCCCGGGTGCTGCAGGCGTTTTTTTGGGTTTGAGACCCAATGGCTATGAGCACGCGTGGGAAGCCTCACCTTCAAGGCGCCGGAACGGCGCCCTGGAGGTTGCCTGCGGCCACACTAAGCTGAAAGCGCCCGCTCTCGTCAGATCGCGGAAGCTAAGCGGCTTCAGGCCTGGTTAGTAGCTGCATGGGAGACCGGCTGTGAACCCCGGGTGCTGCAGGCGTTTTTTTGGGTTTGAGACCCAATGGCTATGAGCACGCGTGGGAAGCCTCACCTTCAAGGCGCCGGAACGGCGCCCTGGAGGTTGCCTGCGGCCACACTAAGCTGAAAGCGCCCGCTCTCGTCAGATCGCGGAAGCTAAGCGGCTTCAGGCCTGGTTAGTAGCTGCATGGGAGACCGGCTGTGAACCCCAGGTGCTGCAGGCGTTGTTTTGGGTTTGAGGCCCAATGGCTATGAGCACGCGTGGGAAGCCTCACCTTCAAGGCGCCGGAACGGCGCCCTGGAGGTTGCCTGCGGCCACACTAAGCCGAAAGCTCCCGCTCTCGTCAGATCGCGGAAGCTATGCGGCTTCAGGCCTGGTTAGTAGCTGCATAGGAGACCGGCTGTGAACCACAGGTGCGGCAGGCGTTTTTTTGGGTTTGAGGCCCAATGGCTATGAGCACGCGTGGGAAGCCTCACCTTCAAGGCGCCGGAACGGCGCCCTGGAGGTTGCCTGCGGCCACACTAAGCCGAAAGCGCCCGCTCTCGTCAGATCGCGGAAGCTAAGCGGCTTCAGGCCTGGTTAGTAGCTGCATGGGAGACCGGCTGTGAACCCCAGGTGCTGCAGGCGGTTTTTTGGGTTTGAGGCCCAATGGCTATGAGCACGCGTGGGAAGCCTCACCTTCAAGGCGCCGGAACGGCGCCTTGGAGGTTGCCTGCGGCCACACTAAGCCGAAAGCGCTCGCTCTCGTCAGATCGCGGAAGCTAAGCGGCTTCAGGCCTGGTTAGTAGCTGCATGGGAGACCGGCTGTGAACCCCAGGTGCGGCAGGCGTTTTTTTGGGTTTGAGGCCCAATGGCTATGAGCACGCGTGGGAAGCCTCACCTTCAAGGCGCCGGAACGGCGCCCTGGAGGTTGCCTGCGGCCACACTAAGCCGAAAGCGCCCGCTCTCGTCAGATCGCGGAAGCTAAGCGGCTTCAGGCCTGGTTAGTAGCTGCATGGGAGACCGGCTGTGAACCCCAGGTGCTGCAGGCGTTGTTTTGGGTTTGAGGCCCAATGGCTATGAGCACGCGTGGGAAGCCTCACCTTCAAGGCGCCAGGGAACGGCGCCCTGGAGGTTGCCTGCGGCCACACTAAGCCGAAAGCGCCCGCTCTCGTCAGATCGCGGAAGCTAAGCGGCTTCAGGCCTGGTTAGTAGCTGCATGGGAGACCGGCTGTGAACCCCAGGTGCGGCAGGCGTTTTTTTGGGTTTGAGGCCCAATGGCTATGAGCACGCGTGGGAAACCTCACCTTCAAGGCGCCGGAACGGCGCCCTGGAGGTTGCCTGCGGCCACACTAAGCCGAAAGCACCCGCTCTCGTCAGATCGCGGAAGCTAAGCGGCTTCAGGCCTGGTTAGTAGCTGCATGGGAGACCGGCTGTGAACCCCAGGTGCTGCAGGCGTTGTTTTGGGTTTGAGGCCCAATGGCTATGAGCACGCGTGGGAAGCCTCACCTTCAAGGCGCCGGAACGGCGCCCTGGAGGTTGCCTGCGGCCACACTAAGCCGAAAGCGCCCGCTCTCGTCAGATCGCGGAAGCTAAGCGGCTTCAGGCCTGGTTAGTAGCTGCATGGGAGACCGGCTGTGAACCCCAGGTGCTGCAGGCGTTTTTTTGGGTTCGAGGCCCAATGGCTATGAGCACGCGTGGGAAGCCTCACCTTCAAGTCGCCGGAACGGCGCCTTGGAGGTTGCCTGCGGCCACACTAAGCCGAAAGCGCCCGCTCTCGTCAGATCGCGGAAGCTAAGCGGCTTCAGGCCTGGTTAGTAGCTGCATGGGAGACCGGCTGTGAACCCCAGGTGCGGCAGGCATTTTTTTGGGTTTGAGGCCCAATGGCTATGAGCACGCGTGGGAAGCCTCACCTTCAAGGCGCCGGAACGGCGCCCTGGAGGTTGCCTGCGGCCACACTAAGCCGAAAGCGCCCGCTCTCGTCAGATCGCGGAAGCTAAGCGGCTTCAGGCCTGGTTAGTAGCTGCATGGGAGACCAGCTGTGAACCCCAGGTGCTGCAGGCGTTTTTTTGGGTTTGAGACCCAATGGCTATGAGCACGCGTGGGAAGCCTCACCTTCAAGGCGCCGGAACGGCGCCCTGGAGGTTGCCTGCGGCCACACTAAGCCGAAAGCGCCCGCTCTCGTCAGATCGCGGAAGCTAAGCGGCTTCAGGCCTGGTTAGTAGCTGCATGGGAGACCGGCTGTGAACCCCAGGTGCTGCAGGCGGTTTTTTGGGTTTGAGGCCCAATGGCTATGAGCACGCGTGGAAAGCCTCACCTTCAAGGCGCCGGAACGGCGCCCTGGAGGTTGCCTGCGGCCACGCTAAGCCGAAAGCGCCCGCTCTCGTCAGATCGCGGAAGCTAAGCGGCTTCAGGCCTGGTTAGTAGCTGCATGGGAGACCGGCTGTGAACCCCAGGTGCTGCAGGCGTTGTTTTGGGTTTGAGGCCCAATGGCTATGAGCACGCGTGGGAAGCCTCACCTTCAAGGCGCCGGAACGGCGCCCTGGAGGTTGCCTGCGGCCACACTAAGCCGAAAGCGCCCGCTCTCGTCAGATCGCGGAAGCTAAGCGGCTTCAGGCCTGGTTAGTAGCTGCATGGGAGACCGGCTGTGAACCCCAGGTGCTGCAGGCGGTTTTTTGGGTTTGAGGCCCAATGGCTATGAGCACGCGTGGGAAGCCTCACCTTCAAGGCGCCGGAACGGCGCATTGGAGGTTGCCTGCGGCCACACTAAGCCGAAAGCGCCCGCTCTCGTTAGATCGCGGAAGCTAAGCGGCTTCAGGCCTGGTTAGTAGCTGCATGGGAGACCGGCTGTGAACCCCAGGTGCGGCAGGTGTTTTTTTGGGTTTGAGGCCCAATGGCAATGAGCACGCGTGGGAAGCCTCACCTTCAAGGCGCCGGAACGGCGCCCTGGAGGTTGCCTGCGGCCACGCTAAACCGAAAGCGCCCGCTCTCGTCAGATCGCAGAAGCTAAGCGGCTTCAGGCCTGGTTAGTAGCTGCATGGGAGACCGGCTGTGAACCCCAGGTGCTGCAGGCGGTTTTTTGGGTTTGAGGCCCAATGGCTATGAGCACGCGTGGGAAGCCTCACCTTCAAGGCGCCGGAGCGGCGCCTTGGAGGTTGCCTGCGGCCACACTAAGCCGAAAGCGCCCGCTCTTGTCAGATCGCGGAAGCTAAGCGGCTTCAGGCCTGGTTAGTAGCTGCATGGAAGACCGGCTGTGAACCCCAGGTGCGGCAGGCGTTTTTTTGGGTTTGAGGCCCAATGGCTATGAGCACGCGTGGGAAGCCTCACCTTCAAGGCGCCGGAATGGCGCCCTGGAGGTTGCCTGCGGCCACACTAAGCCGAAAGCGCCCGCTCTCGTCAGATCGCGGAAGCTAAGCGGCTTCAGGCCTGGTTAGTAGCTGCATGGGAGACCGGCTGTGAACCCCAGGTGATGCAGGCGTTTTTTTGGGTTTGAGGCCCAATGGCTATGAGCACGCGTGGAAAGCCTCACCTTCAAGGCGCCGGAACGGCGCCCTGGAGGTTGCCTGCGGCCACACTAAGCCGAAAGCGCCCGCTCTCGTCAGATCGCGGAAGCTAAGCGGCTTCAGGCCTGGTTAGTAGCTGCATGGGAGACCGGCTGTGAACCCCGGGTGCTGCAGGCGTTTTTTTTGGGTTTGAGACCCAATGGCTATGAGCACGCGTGGGAAGCCTCACCTTCAAGGCGCCGGAACGGCGCCCTGGAGGTTGCCTGCGGCCACACTAAGCTGAAAGCGCCCGCTCTCGTCAGATCGCGGAAGCTAAGCGGCTTCAGGCCTGGTTAGTAGCTGCATGGGAGACCGGCTGTGAACCCCAGGTGCTGCAGGCGGTTTTTTGGGTTTGAGGCCCAATGGCTATGAGCACGCGTGGGAAGCCTCACCTTCAAGGCGCCGGAGCGGCGCCTTGGAGGTTGCCTGCGGCCACACTAAGCCGAAAGCGCCCGCTCTTGTCAGATCGCGGAAGCTAAGCGGCTTCAGGCCTGGTTAGTAGCTGCATGGAAGACCGGCTGTGAACCCCAGGTGCGGCAGGCGTTTTTTTGGGTTTGAGGCCCAATGGCTATGAGCACGCGTGGGAAGCCTCACCTTCAAGGCGCCGGAATGGCGCCCTGGAGGTTGCCTGCGGCCACACTAAGCCGAAAGCGCCCGCTCTCGTCAGATCGCGGAAGCTAAGCGGCTTCAGGCCTGGTTAGTAGCTGCATGGGAGACCGGCTGTGAACCCCAGGTGATGCAGGCGTTTTTTTGGGTTTGAGGCCCAATGGCTATGAGCACGCGTGGAAAGCCTCACCTTCAAGGCGCCGGAACGGCGCCCTGGAGGTTGCCTGCGGCCACACTAAGCCGAAAGCGCCCGCTCTCGTCAGATCGCGGAAGCTAAGCGGCTTCAGGCCTGGTTAGTAGCTGCATGGGAGACCGGCTGTGAACCCCGGGTGCTGCAGGCGTTTTTTTTGGGTTTGAGACCCAATGGCTATGAGCACGCGTGGGAAGCCTCACCTTCAAGGCGCCGGAACGGCGCCCTGGAGGTTGCCTGCGGCCACACTAAGCTGAAAGCGCCCGCTCTCGTCAGATCGCGGAAGCTAAGCGGCTTCAGGCCTGGTTAGTAGCTGCATGGGAGACCGGCTGTGAACCCCGGGTGCTGCAGGCGTTTTTTTGGGTTTGAGACCCAATGGCTATGAGCACGCGTGGGAAGCCTCACCTTCAAGGCGCCGGAACGGCGCCCTGGAGGTTGCCTGCGGCCACACTAAGCTGAAAGCGCCCGCTCTCGTCAGATCGCGGAAGCTAAGCGGCTTCAGGCCTGGTTAGTAGCTGCATGGGAGACCGGCTGTGAACCCCAGGTGCTGCAGGCGTTGTTTTGGGTTTGAGGCCCAATGGCTATGAGCACGCGTGGGAAGCCTCACCTTCAAGGCGCCGGAACGGCGCCCTGGAGGTTGCCTGCGGCCACACTAAGCCGAAAGCTCCCGCTCTCGTCAGATCGCGGAAGCTATGCGGCTTCAGGCCTGGTTAGTAGCTGCATAGGAGACCGGCTGTGAACCACAGGTGCGGCAGGCGTTTTTTTGGGTTTGAGGCCCAATGGCTATGAGCACGCGTGGGAAGCCTCACCTTCAAGGCGCCGGAACGGCGCCCTGGAGGTTGCCTGCGGCCACACTAAGCCGAAAGCGCCCGCTCTCGTCAGATCGCGGAAGCTAAGCGGCTTCAGGCCTGGTTAGTAGCTGCATGGGAGACCGGCTGTGAACCCCAGGTGCTGCAGGCGGTTTTTTGGGTTTGAGGCCCAATGGCTATGAGCACGCGTGGGAAGCCTCACCTTCAAGGCGCCGGAACGGCGCCTTGGAGGTTGCCTGCGGCCACACTAAGCCGAAAGCGCTCGCTCTCGTCAGATCGCGGAAGCTAAGCGGCTTCAGGCCTGGTTAGTAGCTGCATGGGAGACCGGCTGTGAACCCCAGGTGCGGCAGGCGTTTTTTTGGGTTTGAGGCCCAATGGCTATGAGCACGCGTGGGAAGCCTCACCTTCAAGGCGCCGGAACGGCGCCCTGGAGGTTGCCTGCGGCCACACTAAGCCGAAAGCGCCCGCTCTCGTCAGATCGCGGAAGCTAAGCGGCTTCAGGCCTGGTTAGTAGCTGCATGGGAGACCGGCTGTGAACCCCAGGTGCTGCAGGCGTTGTTTTGGGTTTGAGGCCCAATGGCTATGAGCACGCGTGGGAAGCCTCACCTTCAAGGCGCCAGGGAACGGCGCCCTGGAAGTTGCCTGCGGCCACACTAAGCCGAAAGCGCCCGCTCTCGTCAGATCGCGGAAGCTAAGCGGCTTCAGGCCTGGTTAGTAGCTGCATGGGAGACCGGCTGTGAACCCCAGGTGCGGCAGGCGTTTTTTTGGGTTTGAGGCCCAATGGCTATGAGCACGCGTGGGAAACCTCACCTTCAAGGCGCCGGAACGGCGCCCTGGAGGTTGCCTGCGGCCACACTAAGCCGAAAGCACCCGCTCTCGTCAGATCGCGGAAGCTAAGCGGCTTCAGGCCTGGTTAGTAGCTGCATGGGAGACCGGCTGTGAACCCCAGGTGCTGCAGGCGTTGTTTTGGGTTTGAGGCCCAATGGCTATGAGCACGCGTGGGAAGCCTCACCTTCAAGGCGCCGGAACGGCGCCCTGGAGGTTGCCTGCGGCCACACTAAGCCGAAAGCGCCCGCTCTCGTCAGATCGCGGAAGCTAAGCGGCTTCAGGCCTGGTTAGTAGCTGCATGGGAGACCGGCTGTGAACCCCAGGTGCTGCAGGCGTTTTTTTGGGTTCGAGGCCCAATGGCTATGAGCACGCGTGGGAAGCCTCACCTTCAAGTCGCCGGAACGGCGCCTTGGAGGTTGCCTGCGGCCACACTAAGCCGAAAGCGCCCGCTCTCGTCAGATCGCGGAAGCTAAGCGGCTTCAGGCCTGGTTAGTAGCTGCATGGGAGACCGGCTGTGAACCCCAGGTGCGGCAGGCATTTTTTTGGGTTTGAGGCCCAATGGCTATGAGCACGCGTGGGAAGCCTCACCTTCAAGGCGCCGGAACGGCGCCCTGGAGGTTGCCTGCGGCCACACTAAGCCGAAAGCGCCCGCTCTCGTCAGATCGCGGAAGCTAAGCGGCTTCAGGCCTGGTTAGTAGCTGCATGGGAGACCAGCTGTGAACCCCAGGTGCTGCAGGCGTTTTTTTGGGTTTGAGACCCAATGGCTATGAGCACGCGTGGGAAGCCTCACCTTCAAGGCGCCGGAACGGCGCCCTGGAGGTTGCCTGCGGCCACACTAAGCCGAAAGCGCCCGCTCTCGTCAGATCGCGGAAGCTAAGCGGCTTCAGGCCTGGTTAGTAGCTGCATGGGAGACCGGCTGTGAACCCCAGGTGCTGCAGGCGGTTTTTTGGGTTTGAGGCCCAATGGCTATGAGCACGCGTGGAAAGCCTCACCTTCAAGGCGCCGGAACGGCGCCCTGGAGGTTGCCTGCGGCCACGCTAAGCCGAAAGCGCCCGCTCTCGTCAGATCGCGGAAGCTAAGCGGCTTCAGGCCTGGTTAGTAGCTGCATGGGAGACCGGCTGTGAACCCCAGGTGCTGCAGGCGTTGTTTTGGGTTTGAGGCCCAATGGCTATGAGCACGCGTGGGAAGCCTCACCTTCAAGGCGCCGGAACGGCGCCCTGGAGGTTGCCTGCGGCCACACTAAGCCGAAAGCGCCCGCTCTCGTCAGATCGCGGAAGCTAAGCGGCTTCAGGCCTGGTTAGTAGCTGCATGGGAGACCGGCTGTGAACCCCAGGTGCTGCAGGCGGTTTTTTGGGTTTGAGGCCCAATGGCTATGAGCACGCGTGGGAAGCCTCACCTTCAAGGCGCCGGAACGGCGCATTGGAGGTTGCCTGCGGCCACACTAAGCCGAAAGCGCCCGCTCTCGTTAGATCGCGGAAGCTAAGCGGCTTCAGGCCTGGTTAGTAGCTGCATGGGAGACCGGCTGTGAACCCCAGGTGCGGCAGGTGTTTTTTTGGGTTTGAGGCCCAATGGCAATGAGCACGCGTGGGAAGCCTCACCTTCAAGGCGCCGGAACGGCGCCCTGGAGGTTGCCTGCGGCCACGCTAAACCGAAAGCGCCCGCTCTCGTCAGATCGCAGAAGCTAAGCGGCTTCAGGCCTGGTTAGTAGCTGCATGGGAGACCGGCTGTGAACCCCAGGTGCTGCAGGCGGTTTTTTGGGTTTGAGGCCCAATGGCTATGAGCACGCGTGGGAAGCCTCACCTTCAAGGCGCCGGAGCGGCGCCTTGGAGGTTGCCTGCGGCCACACTAAGCCGAAAGCGCCCGCTCTTGTCAGATCGCGGAAGCTAAGCGGCTTCAGGCCTGGTTAGTAGCTGCATGGAAGACCGGCTGTGAACCCCAGGTGCGGCAGGCGTTTTTTTGGGTTTGAGGCCCAATGGCTATGAGCACGCGTGGGAAGCCTCACCTTCAAGGCGCCGGAATGGCGCCCTGGAGGTTGCCTGCGGCCACACTAAGCCGAAAGCGCCCGCTCTCGTCAGATCGCGGAAGCTAAGCGGCTTCAGGCCTGGTTAGTAGCTGCATGGGAGACCGGCTGTGAACCCCAGGTGATGCAGGCGTTTTTTTGGGTTTGAGGCCCAATGGCTATGAGCACGCGTGGAAAGCCTCACCTTCAAGGCGCCGGAACGGCGCCCTGGAGGTTGCCTGCGGCCACACTAAGCCGAAAGCGCCCGCTCTCGTCAGATCGCGGAAGCTAAGCGGCTTCAGGCCTGGTTAGTAGCTGCATGGGAGACCGGCTGTGAACCCCGGGTGCTGCAGGCGTTTTTTTGGGTTTGAGACCCAATGGCTATGAGCACGCGTGGGAAGCCTCACCTTCAAGGCGCCGGAACGGCGCCCTGGAGGTTGCCTGCGGCCACACTAAGCTGAAAGCGCCCGCTCTCGTCAGATCGCGGAAGCTAAGCGGCTTCAGGCCTGGTTAGTAGCTGCATGGGAGACCGGCTGTGAACCCCAGGTGCTGCAGGTGTTTTTTTGGGTTTGAGGCCCAATGGCTATGAGCACGCGTGGAAAGCCTCACCTTCAAGGAGCCGGAACGGCGCTGTGGAGGTTGCCTGCGGCCACACTAAGCCGAAAGCGCCCGCTCTTGTCAGATCGCGGAAGCTAAGTTGCTTTAGGCCTGGTTAGTAGCTGCATGGGAGACTGGCTGTGAACCCCAGGTGCTGCAGGCGTTTTTTTGGGTTTGAGACCCAATGGCTATGAGCACGCGTGGGAAACCTCACCTTCAAGGCGCCGGAACGGCGCCCTGGAGGTTGCTTGCGGCCACACTAATCTGAAAGCGCCCGCTCTCGTCAGATCACGGAAGCTAAGCGGCTTCAGGCCTGGTTAGTAGCTGCATGGGAGACCGGCTGTGAACCCCAGGTGCTGCAGGTGTTGTTTTGGGTTTGAGGCCCAATGGCTATGAGCACGCGTGGGAAGCCTCACCTTCAAGGCGCCGGAACGGCGCCCTGGAGGTTGCCTGCGGCCACACTAAGCCGAAAGCGCCCGCTCTCGTCAGATCGCGGAAGCTAAGCGGCTTCAGGCCTGGTTAGTAGCTGCATGGGAGACCGGCTGTGAACCCCAGGTGCTGCTGGCGTTTTTTTGGGTTTGAGGCCCAATGGCTATGAGCACGCGTGGGAAGCCTCACCTTCAAGGCGCCGGAACGGCGCCCTGGAGGTTGCCTGCGGCCACACTAAGCCGAAAGCGCCCGCTCTCGTCAGATCGCGGAAGCTAAGCGTCTTCAGGCCTGGTTAGTAGCTGCATGGGAGACCGGCTGTGAACCCCAGGTGCTGCAGGCGTTGTTTTGGGTTTGAGGCCCAATGGCTATGAGCACGCGTGGGAAGCCTCACCTTCAAGGCGCCGGAACGGCGCCCTGGAGGTTGCCTGCGGCCACACTAAGCCGAAAGCGCCCGCTCTCGTCAGATCGCGGAAGCTAAGCGGCTTCAGGCCTGGTTAGTAGCTGCATGGGAGACCGGCTGTGAACCCCAAGTGCTGCAGGCGTTGTTTTGGGTTTGAGGCCCAATGGCTATGAGCACGCGTGGGAAGCCTCACCTTCAAGGCGCCGGAACGGCGCCCTGGAGGTTGCCTGCGGCCACACTAAGCCGAAAGCGCCCGCTCTCGTCAGATCGCGGAAGCTAAGCGGCTTCAGGCCTGGTTAGTAGCTGCATGGGAGACTGGCTGTGAACCCCAGGTGCTGCAGGCGGTTTTTTGGGTTTGAGACCCAATGGCTATGAGCACGCGTGGGAAGCCTCACCTTCAAGGCGCCGGAACAGCGCCTTGGAGGTTGCCTGCGGCCACACTAAGCCGAAAGCGCCCGCTCTCGTCAGATTGCGGAAGCTAAGCGGCTTCAGGCCTGGTTAGTAGCTGCATGGGAGACCGGCTGTGAACCCCAGGTGCGGCAGGCGTTTTTTTGGGTTTGAGGCCCAATGGCTATGAGCACGCGTGGGAAGCCTCACCTTCAAGGCGCCGGAACGGCGCCCTGGAGGTTGCCTGCGGCCACACTAAGCCGAAAGCGCCCGCTCTCGTCAGATCGCGGAAGCTAAGCGGCTTCAGGCCTGGTTAGTAGCTGCATGGGAGACCGGCTGTGAACCCCAGGTGCTGCAGGCGTTGTTTTGGGTTTGAGGCCCAATGGCTATGAGCACGCGTGGGAAGCCTCACCTTCAAGGCGCCGGAACGGCGCCCTGGAGGTTGCCTGCGGCCACACTAAGCCGAAAGCGCCCGCTCTCGTCAGATCGCGGAAGCTAAGCGGCTTCAGGCCTGGTTAGTAGCTGCATAGGAGACCGGCTGTGAACCCCAGGTGCGGCAGGCGTTTTTTTGGGTTTGAGGCCCAATGGCTATGAGCACGCGTGGGAAGCCTCACCTTCAAGGCGCCGGAACGGCGCCCTGGAGGTTGCCTGCGGCCACACTAAGCCGAAAGCGCCCGCTCTCGTCAGATCGCGGAAGCTAAGCGGCTTCAGGCCTGGTTAGTAGCTGCATGGGAGCCGGCTGTGAACCCCAGGTGCTGCAGGCGGTTTTTTGGGTTTGAGGCCTAATGGCTATGAGCACGCGTGGGAAGCCTCACCTTCAAGGCGCCGGAACGGCGCCTTGGAGGTTGCCTGCGGCCACACTAAGCCGAAATCGCCCGCTCTCGTCAGATCGCGGAAGCTAAGCGGCTTCAGACCTGGTTAGTAGCTGCATGGGAGACCGGCTGTGAACCCCAGGTGCGGCAGGCGGTTTTTTGGGTTTGAGGCCCAATGGCTATAAGCACGCGTGGGAAGCCTCACCTTCAAGGCGCCGGAACGGCGCCCTGGAGGTTGCCTGCGGCCACACTAAGCCGAAAGCGCCCGCTCTCGTCAGATCGCGGAAGCTAAGCGGCTTCAGGCCTGGTTAGTAGCTGCATGGGAGACCGGCTGTGAACCCCAGGTGCTGCAGGCGTTGTTTTGGGTTTGAGGCCCAATGGCTATGAGCACGCGTGGGAAGCCTCACCTTCAAGGCGCCGGAACGGCGCCCTGGAGGTTGCCTGCGGCCACACTAAGCCGAAAGCGCCTGCTCTCGTCAGATCGCGGAAGCTAAGCGGCTTCAGGCCTGGTTAGTAGCTGCATGGGAGACCGGCTGTGAACCCCAGGTGCTGCAGGTGGTTTTTTGGGTTTGAGGCCCAATGGCTATGAGCACGCGTGGGAAGCCTCACCTTCAAGGCGCCGGAACGGCGCCCTGGAGGTTGCCTGCGGCCACACTAAGCCGAAAGCGCCCGCTCTCGTCAGATCGCGGAAGCTAAGCGGCTTCAGGCCTGGTTAGTAGCTGCATGGGAGACCGGCTGTGAACCCCAGGTGCTGCAGGCGTTGTTTTGGGTTTGAGGCCCAATGGCTATGAGCACGCGTGGGAAGCCTCACCTTCAAGGCGCCGGAACGGCGCCCTGTAGGTTGCCTGTGGCCACACTAAGCCGAAAGCGCCCGCTCTCGTCAGATCGCGGAAGCTAAGCGGCTTCAGGCCTGGTTAGTAGCTGCATGGGAGACCGGCTGTGAACCCCAGGTGCTGCAGGCGGTTTTTTGGGTTTGAGGCCCAATGGCTATGAGCACGCGTGGGAAGCCTCACCTTCAAGGCGCCGGAACGGCGCCTTGGAGGTTGCCTGCGGCCACACTAAGCCGAAAGCGCCCGCTCTCGTCAGATCGCGGAAGCTAAGCGGCTTCAGGCCTGGTTAGTAGCTGCATGGGAGAGCGGCTGTGAACCCCAGGTGCGGCAGGCGTTTTTTTGGGTTTGAGGCCCAATGGCTATGAGCACGCGTGGGAAGCCTCACCTTCAAGGCGCCGGAACGGCGCCCTGGAGGTTGCCTGCGGCCACACTAAGCCGAACGCGTCAGATCGCGGAAGCTAAGCGGCTTCAGGCCTGGTTAGTAGCTGCATGGGAGACCGGCTGTGAACCCCAGGTGCTGCAGGCGTTGTTTTGGGTTTGAGGCCCAATGGCTATGAGCACGCGTGGGAAGCCTCACCTTCAAGGCGCCGGAACGGCGCCCTGGAGTTTGCCTGCGGCCACACTAAGCCAAAAGCGCCCGCTCTCGTCAGATCGCAGAAGCTAAGCGGCTTCAGGCCTGGTTAGTAGCTGCATGGGAGACCGGCTGTGAACCCCAGGTGCTGCAGGCGGTTTTTTGGGTTTGAGGCCCAATGGCTATGAGCACGCGTGGGAAGCCTCACCTTCAAGGCGCCGGAACGGCGCCTTTGAGGTTGCCTGCGGCCACACTAAGCCGAAAGCGCCCGCTCTCGTCAGATCGCGGAAGCTAAGCGGCTTCAGGCCTGGTTAGTAGCTGCATGGGAGACCGGCTGTGAACCCCAGGTGCGGCAGGCGTTTTTTTGGGTTTGAGGCCCAATGGCTATGAGCACGCGTCGGAAGCCTCACCTTCAAGGCGCCGGAACGGCGCCCTGGAGGTTGCCTGCGGCCACACTAAGCCGAAAGCGCCCGCTCTCGTCAGATCGCGGAAGCTAAGCGGCTTCAGGCCTGGTTAGTAGCTGCATGGGAGACGGGCTGTGAACCCCAGGTGCTGCAGGCGTTGTTTTGGGTTTGAGGCCCAATGGCTATGAGCACGCGTGGGAACCCTCACCTTCAAGGCGCCGGAACGGCGCCTTGGAGGTTGCCTGCAGCCACACTAAGCCGAAAGCGCCCGCTCTCGTCAGATCGCGGAAGCTAAGCGGCTTCAGGCCTGGTTAGTAGCTGCATGGGAGACCGGCTGTGAACCCCAGGTGCGGCAGGCGTTTTTTTGGGTTTGAGGCCCAATGGCTATGAGCACGCGTGGGAAGCCTCACCTTCAAGGCGCCGGAACGGCGCCCTGGAGGTTGCCTGCGGCCACACTAAGCTGAAAGCGCCCGCGATTGTCAGATCGCAGAAGCTAAGCGGCTTCAGGCCTGGTTAGTAGCTGCATGGGAGACCAGCTGTGAACCCCAGGTGCTGCAGGTGTTTTTTTGGGTTTGAGACCCAATGGCTATGAGCACGCGTGGGAAGCCTCACCTTCAAGGCGCCGGAACGGCGCCCTGGAGGTTGCCTGCGGCCACACTAAGCCGAAAGCGCCCGCTCTCGTCAGATCGTGGAAGCTAAGCGGCTTCAGGCCTGGTTAGTAGCTGCATGGGAGACCGGCTGTGAACCCCAGGTGCTGCAGGTGTTTTTTTTGGGTTTGAGGCCCAATGGCTATGAGCACGCGTGGGAAGCCTCACCTTCAAGGCGCCGGAACGGCGCCCTGGAGGTTGCCTGCGGCCACACTAAGCCGAAAGTGCCCGCTCTTGTCAGATCGTGAAAGCTAAGCGGCTTCAGGCCTGGTTAGTAGCTGCATGGGAGACCGGCTGTGAACCCCAGGTGCGGCAGGTGTTTTTTTGGGTTTGAGACCCAATGGCTATGAGCACGCGTGCAAAGCCTCACCTTCAAGGCGCCGGAACGGCACCCTGGAGGTTGCCTGCGGCCACACTAAGCCGAAAGCACCCGCTCTCGTCAGATCGCGGAAGCTAAGCGGCTTCAGGCCTGGTTAGTAGCTGCATGGGAGACCGGCTGTGAACCATAGGTGCTGCAGGCGTTTTTTTGGGTTTGAGGCCCAATGGCTATGAGCACGCGTGGGAAGCCTCACCTTCAAGGCGCCGGAACGGCGCCTTGGAGGTTGCCTGCGGCCACACTAAGCCGAAAGCGCCCGCTCTCGTCAGATCGCGGAAGCTAAGCGGCTTCAGGCCTGGTTAGTAGCTGCATGGGAGACCGGCTGTGAACCCCAGGTGCTGCAGGTGTTGTTTTGGGTTTGAGGCCCAATGGCTATGAGCACGCGTGGGAAGCCTCACCTTCAAGGCGCCCGAACGGCGCCCTGGAGGTTGCCTGCGGCCACACTAAGCCGAAAGCGCCCGCTCTCGTCAGATCGCGGAAGCTAAGTGGCTTCAGGCCTGGTTAGTAGCTGCATGGGAGACCGGCTGTGAACCCCAGGTGCTGCAGGCGTTTTTTTGGGTTTGAGGCCCAATGGTTATGAGCACGCGTGGGAAGCCTCACCTTCAAGGCGCCGGAACGGCGCCTTGGAGGTTGCCTGCGGCCACACTAAGCCGAAAGCGCCCGCTCTCGTCAGATCGCGGAAGCTAAGCGGCTTCAGGCCTGGTTAGTAGCTGCATGGTAGACCGGCTGTGAACCCCAGGTGCGGCAGGTGTTTTTTTGGGTTTGAGGCCCAATGGCTATGAGCACGCGTGGGAAGCCTCACCTTCAAGGCGCCGGAACGGCGCCCTGGAGGTTGCCTGCGGCCACACTAAGCCGAAAGCGCCCGCTCTCGTCAGATCGCAGAAGCTAAGTGGCTTCAGGCCTGGTTAGTAGCTGCATGGGAGACCGGCTGTGAACCCCAGGTGCTGCAGGCGTTGTTTTGGGTTTGAGACCCAATGGCTATGAGCACGCGTGGGAAGCCTCACCTTCAAGGCGCCGGAACGGCGCCCTGGAGGTTGCCTGCGGCCACACTAAGCCGAAAGCGCCCGCTCTCGTCAGATCGCGGAAGCTAAGCGGCTTCAGGCCTGGTTAGTAGCTGCATGGGAGACCGGCTGTGAACCCCAGGTGCTGCAGGCTTTTTTTTGGGTTTGAGACCCAATGGCTATGAGCACGCGTGGGAAGCCTCACCTTCAAGGCGCCGGAACGGCGCCCTGAAGGTTGCCTGCGGCCACACTAAGCCGAAAGCACCCGCTCTCGTCAGATCGCGGAAGCTAAGCGGCTTCAGGCCTGGTTAGTAGCTGCATGGGAGACCGGCTGTGAACCCCAGGTGCTGCAGGCGTTTTTTTGGGTTTGAGGCCCAATGGCTATGAGCACGCGTGGGAAGCCTCACCTTCAAGGCGCCGGAACGGCGCCCTGGAGGTTGCCTGCGGCCACACTAAGCCGAAAGCGCCCGCTCTCGTCAGATCGCGGAAGCTAAGCGGCTTCAGGCCTGGTTAGTAGCTGCATGGGAGACCGGCTGTGAACCCCAGGTGCTGCAGGTGTTTTTTTGGGTTTGAGGCCCAATGGCTATGAGCACGCGTGGGAAGCCTCACCTTCAAGGCGCCGGAACGGCGCCCTGGAGGTTGCCTGCGGCCACACTAAGCCGAAAGCGCCCGCTCTCGTCAGATCGCGGAAGCTAAGCGGCTTCAGGCCTGGTTAGTAGCTGCATGGGAGACCGGCTGTGAACCCCAGGTGCTGCATGGTTTTTTTTGGGTTTGAGGCCCAATGGCTATGAGCACGCGTGGGAAGCCTCACCTTCAAGGCGCCGGAACGGCGCCCTGGAGGTTGCCTGCGGCCACACTAAGCCGAAAGCGCCCGCTCTCGTCAGATCGCGGAAGCTAAGCGGCTTCAGGCCTGGTTAGTAGCTGCATGGGAGACCGACTGTGAACCCCAGGTGCTGCAGGCGTTGTTTTGGGTTTGAGGCCCAATGGCTATGAGCACGCGTGGGAAGCCTCACCTTCAAGGCGCCAGAACGGCGCCCTGGAGGTTGCCTGCGGCCACACTAAGCCGAAAGCGCCCGCTCTCGTCAGATTGCGGAAGCTAAGCGGCTTCAGGCCTGGTTAGTAGCTGCATGGGAGACCGGCTGTGAACCCCAGGTGCTGCAGGCGGTTTTTTGGGTTTAAGGCCCAATGGCTATGAGCACGCGTGGGAAGCCTCACCTTCAAGGCGCCGGAACGGCGCCTTGGAGGTTGCCTGTGGCCACACTAAGCCGAAAGCGCCCGCTCTCGTCAGATCGCGGAAGCTAAGCGGCTTCAGGCCTGGTTAGTAGCTGCATGGGAGACCGGCTGTGAACCCCAGGTGCGGCAGGCGTTGTTTTGGGTTTGAGGCCCAATGGCTATGAGCACGCGTGGAAAGCCTCACCTTCAAGGCGCCGGAACGGCGCCTTGGAGGTTGCCTGCGGCCACACTAAGCCGAAAGCGCCCGCTCTCGTCAGATCGCGGAAGCTAAGCGGCTTCAGGCCTGGTTAGTAGCTGCATGGGAGACCGGCTGTGAACCCCAGGTGCTGCAGGCATTGTTTTGGGTTTGAGGCCCAATGGCAATGAGCACGTGTGGGAAGCCTCACCTTCAAGGCGCCGGAACGGCGCCCTGGAGGTTGCCTGCGGCCACACTAAGCCGAAAGCGCCCGCTCTCATCAGATCGCGGAAGCTAAGCGGCTTCAGGCCTGGTTAGTAGCTGCATGGGAGACCGGCTGTGAACCCCAGGTGCTGCAGGCATTGTTTTGGGTTTGAGGCCCAATGGCTATGAGCACGCGTGGGAAGCCTCACCTTCAAGGCGCCGGAACGGCGCCCTGGAGGTTGCCTGCGGCCACACTAAGCCGAAAGCGCCTGCTCTCGTCAGATCGCGGAAGCTAAGCGGCTTCAGGCCTGGTTAGTAGCTGCATGGGAGACCGGCTGTGAACCCCAGGTGCTGCAGGCGTTGTTTTGGGTTTGAGGCCCAATGGCTATGAGCACGCGTGGGAAGCCTCACCTTCAAGGCGCCGGAACGGCGCCCTGGAGGTTGAATGCGGCCACACTAAGCCGAAAGCGCCCGCTCTCGTCAGATCGCGGAAGCTAAGCGGCTTCAGGCCTGGTTAGTAGCTGCATGGAAGACCGGCTGTGAACCCCAGGTGCTGCAGGCGTTGTTTTGGGTTTGAGGCCCAATGGCTATGAGCACGCGTGAGAAGCCTCACCTTCAAGGCGCCGGAACGGCGCCCTGGAGGTTGCCTGCGGCCACACTAAGCCGAAAGCGCCCGCTCTCGTCAGATCGCGGAAGCTAAGCGGCTTCAGGCCTGGTTAGTAGCTGCATGGGAGACCGGCTGTGAACCCCAGGTGCTGCAGGCGGTTTTTTGGGTTTGAGGCCCAATGGCTATGAGCACGCGTGGGAAGCCTCACCTTCAAGGCGCCGGAACGGCGCCTTGGAGGTTGCCTGCGGCCACACTAAGCCGAAAGCGCCCGCTCTCGTCAGATTGCGGAAGCTAAGCGGCTTCAGGCCTGGTTAGTAGCTGCATGGGAGACCGGCTGTGAACCCCAGGTGCTGCAGGCATTGTTTTGGGTTTGAGGCCCAATGGCTATGAGCACGCGTGGGAAGCCTCACCTTCAAGGCGCCGGAACGGCGCCCTGGAGGTTGCCTGCGGCCACACTAAGCCGAAAGCGCCCGCTCTCGTCAGATCGCGGAAGCTAAGCGGCTTCAGGCCTGGTTAGTAGCTGCATGGGAGACCGGCTGTGAACCCCAGGTGCTGCAGGCGTTGTTTTGGGTTTGAGGCCCAATGGCTATGAGCACGCGTGGGAAGCCTCACCTTCAAGGCGCCGGAACGGCGCCCTGGAGATTGCCTGCGGCCACACTAAGCCGAAGGCGCCCGCTCTCGTCAGATCGTGGAAGCTAAGCGGCTTCAGGCCTGGTTAGTAGCTGCATGGGAGACCGGCTGTGAACCCCAGGTGCTGCAGGCGGTTTTTTGGGTTTGAGGCCCAATGGCTATGAGCACGCGTGGGAAGCCTCACCTTCAAGGCGCCGGAACGGCGCCTTGGAGGTTACCTGCGGCCACACTAAGCCGAAAGCGCCCGCTCTCGTCAGATCGCGGAAGCTAAGCGGCTTCAGGCCTGGTTAGTAGCTGCATGGGAGACCGGCTGTGAACCATAGGTGCTGCAGGCATTTTTTTGGGTTTGAGGCCCAATGGCTATGAGCACGCGTGGGAAGCCTCACCTTCAAGGCGCCGGAACGGCGCCTTGGAGGTTGCCTGCGGCCACACTAAGCCGAAAGCGCCCGCTCTCGTCAGATCGCGGAAGCTAAGCGGCTTCAGGCCTGGTTAGTAGCTGCATGGGAGACCGGCTGTGAACCCCAGGTGCTGCAGGCGTTGTTTTGGGTTTGAGGCCCAATGGCTATGAGCACGCGTGGGAAGCCTCACCTTCAAGGCGCCCGAACGGCGCCCTGGAGGTTGCCTGCGGCCACACTAAGCCGAAAGCGCCCGCTCTCGTCAGATCGCGGAAGCTAAGTGGCTTCAGGCCTGGTTAGTAGCTGCATGGGAGACCGGCTGTGAACCCCAGGTGCTGCAGGCGTTTTTTTGGGTTTGAGGCCCAATGGTTATGAGCACGCGTGGGAAGCCTCACCTTCAAGGCGCCGGAACGGCGCCTTGGAGGTTGCCTGCGGCCACACTAAGCCGAAAGCGCCCGCTCTCGTCAGATCGCGGAAGCTAAGCGGCTTCAGGCCTGGTTAGTAGCTGCATGGTAGACCGGCTGTGAACCCCAGGTGCGGCAGGTGTTTTTTTGGGTTTGAGGCCCAATGGCTATGAGCACGCGTGGGAAGCCTCACCTTCAAGGCGCCGGAACGGCGCCCTGGAGGTTGCCTGCGGCCACACTAAGCCGAAAGCGCCCGCTCTCGTCAGATCGCAGAAGCTAAGCGGCTTCAGGCCTGGTTAGTAGCTGCATGGGAGACCGGCTGTGAACCCCAGGTGCTGCAGGCGTTGTTTTGGGTTTGAGACCCAATGGCTATGAGCACGCGTGGGAAGCCTCACCTTCAAGGCGCCGGAACGGCGCCCTGGAGGTTGCCTGCGGCCACACTAAGTCGAAAGCGCCCGCTCTCGTCAGATCGCGGAAGCTAAGCGGCTTCAGGCCTGGTTAGTAGCTGCATGGGAGACCGGCTGTGAACCCCAGGTGCTGCAGGCGTTTTTTTTGGGTTTGAGACCCAATGGCTATGAGCACGCGTGGGAAGCCTCACCTTCAAGGCGCCGGAACGGCGCCCTGAAGGTTGCCTGCGGCCACACTAAGCCGAAAGCGCCCGCTCTCGTCAGATCGCGGAAGCTAAGCGGCTTCAGGCCTGGTTAGTAGCTGCATGGGAGACCGGCTGTGAACCCCAGGTGCTGCAGGCGTTTTTTTGGGTTTGAGGCCCAATGGCTATGAGCACGCGTGGGAAGCCTCACCTTCAAGGCGCCGGAACGGCGCCCTGGAGGTTGCCTGCGGCCACACTAAGCCGAAAGCGCCCGCTCTCGTCAGATCGCGGAAGCTAAGCGGCTTCAGGCCTGGTTAGTAGCTGCATGGGAGACCGGCTGTGAACCCCAGGTGCTGCAGGTGTTTTTTTGGGTTTGAGGCCCAATGGCTATGAGCACGCGTGGGAAGCCTCACCTTCAAGGCGCCGGAACGGCGCCCTGGAGGTTGCCTGCGGCCACACTAAGCCGAAAGCGCCCGCTCTCGTCAGATCGCGGAAGCTAAGCGGCTTCAGGCCTGGTTAGTAGCTGCATGGGACACCGGCTGTGAACCCCAGGTGCTGCATGGTTTTTTTTGGGTTTGAGGCCCAATGGCTATGAGCACGCGTGGGAAGCCTCACCTTCAAGGCGCCGGAACGGCGCCCTGGAGGTTGCCTGCGGCCACACTAAGCCGAAAGCGCCCGCTCTCGTCAGATCGCGGAAGCTAAGCGGCTTCAGGCCTGGTTAGTAGCTGCATGGGAGACCGACTGTGAACCCCAGGTGCTGCAGGCGTTGTTTTGGGTTTGAGGCCCAATGGCTATGAGCACGCGTGGGAAGCCTCACCTTCAAGGCGCCAGAACGGCGCCCTGGAGGTTGCCTGCGGCCACACTAAGCCGAAAGCGCCCGCTCTCGTCAGATTGCGGA